>NC_045167.1:17662218-17837218 GCF_900700415.2 Clupea harengus | reverse complement strand
GGATTGATGAGGTATTTTAGGGATTCATTTCGACTATTTATTTGGAGGATCCATGAGGGTCCCGGTGGGGATTTGGAGGAGAAGGGCAGGGGGAAGAGAGCGCTTCAGTTACAGAAGGTGATATTCAGACAGGCCGGGACAAGGGCAAGACACTGGCTGGACGCACGTCATTTGAGAGAGACAGTGAGGATTCTGAGCTTCTCTCACCTACACACACAGTATCTCTCTCATGTGTGTTCATGCACACACACACTCACTTATACTCACACGCACATTCACACACTTACACACACAGACACACACACACACTCACTTATACTCACACGCAGATTCGCACACTTTCACACACACACACACACACACACACACACACCACACACACACACACACACACACACACACACACAGACACAAATCCACAAATGCAGAGGTATCACACATATCAATAATCCACTTACAGTGTATACCCACTTTCTACCAGTCTTGTGCGAGAAAGTATATATAGTATATATGTGTCTGCGTGTCCACACGAGTAAGAAACAAAGTCTTTTGCGAACATTACTCAGCCAGTTTTTGGACTTGAGTGTGGGTGAGCTGTGTTACAGAGACTCTCATCTCATGTGTGCACTGATAGATAGAGAGACTCTCTTGCATGTCAGGTTTGGCGTCGAAAAAGTTTGAAGTTGAAAAGAGTGGAGACGAGTGTAGGAGCCGGTACGCATCACTGCTTGACCTTGTTTGCAGAGCGGGGCGCCAGTCACTTTGAACTGACATCTCCTTCTTCCGTGCAGCTGTAGGCTTGTCAAGGAAGTGGGAAGTGCATCCCTAAATTGGTCTTTGTTTTCCACAGACCATCCCTACCGGATGTGTTAAGGGCTTTTGTCACTTTTGATAAGTGCTTGACGTGCTTTGTTCGTAGCATTTCTCTTGGGAGAAAACAACTTTGCATATAAATGCAAACTCTCCTTCTCACACACACTTTCTGTCATGCTGGGTTTTATCAGCCTTGCAGGTGTTACCATGTCTGTTCCTACCTTCTATACAACATATGCATATGTGACAGTGTTTGTGTTTTTGTGTGTGCGCACTTGTGTATGTTTATGGACACACACACACCACACACACTCACACACACACACACACACACTCACTCACACATACTTTCTACAGTTTTGCCTTATCAGTGTGTGTGAGTGTGTGTGTTAACCAACCAAATATATGATATTTGCATTAGTGTGAGTGTGGTGCTGTGTGTATATATACTGTATGTGTGTGTGTGCGTGTGTGTGTTTGTGTGCATGTGTGTGTGTGTGTGTGTGTGTGTGTGTGTCTAGGCTTGTCTGTGCTTATATGTGTGTGAACCAGGGCATTTAGCCTGCCTCCCACATCAATGTTTATGGTGTATAGCTGTATTGCTACCTTGAGCTAACGTTTATCCACACTCCGCTACGCTACGCTACGCCCACTCGCAGCAGTTCTAGGGAGCCCCCGTGTCAGCCCTGTCCATTTATATCCCCTCAGACGGGCGCCTCTCTAAATCAATGTTGCCTGACACCCATTACAGACGGCCAACAGAAGTGAGCGATAATCGAGGCGCAGGCTCATTCTTGAATCCGCTGTCTCATGGTGGTGGAGGTGGTGTGTGTGTGTGTGTGTGATAAGATGAGTGAATGTATGTGAGAGTGGGTGGATTTTTGCTGGTTCTGTGTGTGTGTGTGTGTGTGTGTGTGTGTGTGTGTGTTTGTGTGTGTACTCTCAAATCTTAGTCAGTCATCACACTGTCTTCTTCTCTGCTCGATACAACTTCTCCACCCCAGGCTCTTGAGTGTTTTTTTTCTCCTACTTTCTTTTTCCTCCTTTTTTCCTCATGTACTTAAACAGCACGCTGAAGGGTTATACATCCGCAGGTTTGATTTTATTGTTAACTGGCTTAGGATCTTTTTTTTTTGTTCCAGAATTGGAAACTCTTCCTGGTAATGCTTAGAGGGATGAGAAATGGCCCTGGTATTTTCCCCTCCTCTCTTTTCTCTCTCTGTCTCTCGTCTCCCCTCTCAGCTCTTCTCTTCCCTCTCCTCCACTACTCCACAGCTCTCCTATCCTTCTCTCCTCTCTCTCCTCTCTCAGCTCTTATCTTCTCTCCTCTCCTCTCTCAGCTCTTCACTTCCCTCCTCTCCACTCCTCCACAGTTCTCCTATCCTTCTCTCCTTTTTCCCAGCTCCCCCTGAAACTGAGTAGCTTTGGCTCTGTCTGAGACTTATGACTGGGTTCTCTAGTGCCTGACACAAATGGGATTTAGTGAAGGGTGTCCGTATATTTGTACAGCGCAGCTTACTGTGTGTGCATGCTAATGGTATTTAATTAATTTTATACCATATATTGGAGACCAGTCTTGGATTTTAGTCAGTCACGATTCAGGTTTATTCTTGAACAATGGCGGCCGACCATCATGAGACAGAGCTTAAAAGTTTTACTCACTCACCGAGCTCCACCTAAGATTATCTGATTTATCCATTGAAGGCTGGTCTGCTAAATACACTGAGTTTAAGGGGTGTTACCGTCTATTCATGAGGTCTTGGAGACATAAGTCTGAGCCATTTGCTGACACGTTCAATACACTCCCTCAGGATAACTCTTCTCAAAACAGAAATGATTACATTCTAACTTAAGTCCCAAATAAAAGTAACAATTATAACTAGGTATAAGATACATTGAATTATTGACTATGGCATATACTTATTAAACTAAATCTCAAATGCCGGTCCCTTCAATGCAAGTACAGTTGAGGGTTTCCCCCTTTCTAAATGTCACTCCACTGCCTCGCAGGTGGCGTAGTGATTAGACAGGGGTCAGCTAAGCACTCAAACTCGTTCTGTATCGTCACAAGATCCATGAAGGATGGGCAGCAAAGAAAATTAATTAACAACCATTTATAATCCATCTACTCTATGCGTTACACTCTATATACTCCATAGGTGCTGTAGTCTATGCACTAAACAATATATATGCTGTTGCACAAATGTACAATGAATAATGTGCAGCAATGAAAAATGTGCATCCATTTAATGTTCTACACTCTATATACTTTATATATTGTATATGTGTAAATACTTCTATATTATACCATAATATGTTATATATGTTAATATGTTACACAAATGTCATTATGAGTTTGGCCTGTTTGGGTTAAATGATGTCCATATGATGGTGGGTTGCTGTTTTAGCATGGCACCATTTTCTCTGGCACGCTGGCACTCCTCTTCCTCACTCGCTCGTCTCCCTTCGGGCTAAGCCATGTGGATGTGGCTGCCGCCGCCACCGGGGAGAGACGTGACAGACTGCCGAACACATGGCCGCTGTCAGCTCGGCCACCCAGCAGACGCAGCCCTACCAGCGCGGCAGTCGGGCACGCACGTGGAGAGTATATACGTGCGGCGCGTTCACGCTGGTATTTGTGAAGGCATCATCGCAGATTCCCGCAGCCGACTGACTCCCAGTGTTCTCGGGGAGGAATAGTGGTGATTGCGCTCTCCCACAGGAGAGGGGAGAGGAAGAGAGGGCTGTGAAGGGGTGGGGAGTGAGGGTGGTGGGCTAGGGGTTAGCGTGAGGGGGGGGGGGGGGGGGGGGGGGGGGGGGGGATGACGGATGAGCCGGCTGCTCGCTCGTTCGGCTAATCCGGCCCGAAGATCCATCTTCAGACGCACCCCATTTAATAATGGAGAGGAAAGGGGAAGCACTCGTCATCTATATCCATTTAGCCAAATCACCCTCAATTCCTGGCAAAAAAATATGATACATGATTCATGAATGGGAGCTCGTCGCTGCCATTTTGAAAGCCCAACGGAGTTATAATGGCTGCTGTTAAAGGGGAGATATGAGCTCGATCCGCGCTTCAGGTAGTTCCAAGCTCAGAGTGTTCCTTCATACCTTTCAGATGACTATCCTGTCACTGTAATGGGTTGAGTCGGAGTCATAGGAAATCGACTGTGATCCATGAGGAGGAAGTCTGCTTTGCATATGAACTATGAAGTAGAACACTGGAATGATGACAGAGTCGTGAACATGTTTTTTTTTAGCATTGCGCACAGGTTTGGTGTGCAGGTGTGCAGGTTTATTTTCGTTTTCTGACGGTGAAGTGTGTTGTTATCTACGTACAGAATTTGTGTAATTTTCATTTCTAAACTTTTGTGAAATATGGACATGAGGAGGAGGCTTGCAGAACAACTACTATAAATATGTCTTTGTTTGTTTATTTCTGCCATGTGCCATATTCACATACAGGTGACTAAAAGTTCACCAAAATCAATGTGTATAGTTTAGTCTCAACACTATGAACCTATCCATCAAATCAAAACAGCTCTCCCGTGACTACACGCTGCTCTCTCATTTGCTGTCCGGGAGAAATCCCTCCCACTGTGTGCTGACGAACCCTTCCCCTTCTCTGCTCCTCACCTTCCCTAATTTCTCATAGGGTTCTTCCACAATTCCACTGTTGCCCCCAGACTGAGAATGACTGGTGGTCTCTGGGAACTCTGGAAACTGTATATACTGAGTGTATGAGCATCCAGTAGTGGCACTTACTGCACACAGGCATAGTCATCAATAATGCATGCACTACATGGTGAATAAATGAGTGGCTGTGCCATTAACATCAGTTTGCCCCATGTGACCTTGCTTTGATCTTGAGGAAGTACAAATAGCTGTTAAAATGAAGCTGGAGAGTCGCCATTGATCCCTGTCCCACCAGTCTGTGCCTACGAGGGAATGGTTCTTATAAGGACAGTGGTGATTGCAATTTAAAAAAAATCATCATTCACTCATTGATAGACTACAGTTCCCACAACCCATTGGTGTCTTAGTTGGAGGTCAGACACACAGTCAAGAGTGACACACTCTCAGACTGAGAGTTAACGCCCAAATAGCGCAAATGCAGTTTGTTTCCTCTTCACCCTGAGTCAGTGCTTTAAAATTTGCACGCACATGTGCAGTCAACGCGCACAAGTCCAGGCAGACACAAAACGTAGGTGCTGCGCGGACCATGTGGGTGATGACACTTTCATCATGCCCACTGTGTGCGGACCCAAACATAGCCGTGTCTGCGTCTTTAAGAGATCCTCTCTCCGCAGGTTGACAACACAAATCACCCTGGAATCTTCTTCTCCATTCATAATTAAAGTACCCCCCCCCCCACACACGCAATTATCTAATCTATCTTTGCCTCCATTGGCTCCCTGATTCTCTCTCTCTCTCCCTCTCTCTCTCTCTCTCTCTTTCTCTGTCCTTGTGGAGTGGTTGAAGTAAAGCGAAAGGCCCATCTGCTTGTAAATCTCCTGGCTGTTTGCCATTGATCGGCAGTCCCTGTTTCAGTCCCACCGGGGGTTGCAGCAAACAACCTGCAGCGGTCCCCATGGCCCCCTCACAACAAGCCAGAGCCTTTGGAAAACACCCCCTCAGGGCCACACGTGCTGCTAGCGTGTGCTGGGAACACTCCATACCTGCAGGCACAGTGAGCAGGTAGAGACAGCGAAGGAGAAGAGAGGGAGAGTACAGTGAAAGGGACAAAGAAAAATGTGAAGCGAGGAGAGATGAGAGCTTCTTTAGCGTCTCTTGTAAGCGAGAGTGTTATCTGGTAGACGCTTGGACTTATCTCGGCTAAAACGTCCGCATATCTTTTCATCAGATTTGTGATACTTCAGATGAATAGAAAAAGCCTCCACTGCTCCCTCTTGCCATTCCCTCCTGGCAAAGGTTGTTTGTTGTTGATTCAAATCTTCAAAATCTTTAACACAGGGATATCTGTAGATATCACCGACAGGATCTGTTTTGTTCCTCTGAATGGAAGATTCCTTAAATCAGCGTCTTACAGCTGCCCTTCAAACAAGCCTAAGTGTTTACTAGGTAGAAAGACATGAAGAGGCTTTGGTTCATATATCATTTGGTTCTTGACAAATATGTGACTTGTCTATGATTACTCAAGCGCTCACAAAGGTGTCTCTTTGTTGTTGTTGTTGTTGTTGTTGTTAAGTATTGTTAGATATCAGTATGGTGGTTGTGGTGCACCCTGATGTGTCATAAAGATAGTCTCGGATGTTGTGTATGATTACTTGCATGTGACATTGAGAGGTGTGGCCGCTGTGGGAAGCCATCTTGTCCTGTGTATAGCGGAAATTATGTAAGAGCTTGATTCCAATGGAACTGTCGTTTCCACGGTTGCGTGTTAAATACACAATGTTAAAGCAGGAGCACTGTTATACAGGTGCGTGTTAAATACAGTTGATTCAACCTTTAGCCCTACACTGTTCAAAGAAAACAGCTATTCTTCAACATGATTCAGCACCTTATCAACACCCTTGTCTTTGTCAAGTGTTCATTGTCCACGCAGACACCACTGAAGGGGATCATCATATAGTGGTAGAAAGCTTTTTACAATAAAAAATAGCATGCATTAAGACAATGCAGTACTGGTGCCTTTAGCGGAGGAAACATAGCACACAAACCAATCACAGACACACCTACAAATACACACAAACCAATCACAGACACACCTACAAATATGCACAAACCAATCACAGACACACCTACAAATATGCAAACACACAGTCTATCATCCAAGAATATTAAAGTTGTTTGGTGTCATAGCTAGCCTGAGAGAACATCGTTTGTGATAAGGTCATTGCAGTGTCCGACTGATGAGAGGCCAGACTGTCAGAAGCATCAACACTCAGCATGTAGCCTTCGGGGAGCAGCATTGTGCCATTGTCACACCTGTTCTCGTCCGCATAGTGTTCCCATGACGACTTACGCAACCCTGTCACCGTGGCAATGGCTGAATCAAACATTCTTGGTTTCTCTCAAAGGCCGACGGGCGAATGTCAAACAATTGCGGTCTGACATAATGAGATGAGGAAGGGTGATCCATTGGAGTGATATCAGACAGAAAGCATTTTCAGAGAGAGAGAGCACAAGAGAGAGAGAGAGAGAGCAAGAGAGAAGGACATCAGTACAATTGTGTTCACTTACTGTTTGAATATCCATTCCCATGACATTAGATGCATTTTGTCAGTTTTATTTTCGTATCGTTCCATTGTTTATATCATTGCTATGATTTAACAGCTGATCAACAGCATGGCATAGCTCTCAACTCTGTTAATCTTTTATTGTTATTTCTGTTGTCTAGTCATTCAATGCTTTGCAACACTTTATGTGAGGGAGAGATGTGTGTGAGAGAGATGGAGGCAGAGAGATGGGAGAGAAAATGTGTGTGTGTCTGAGAGAGAGAGAGAGAGAGAGAGAGAGGTTAAAGAGAGTGAGAAAAACAGGAAGGAAGAGAAGGAGAGAGTGTTAAATACTATCTACCCAGACTGTTCACATCACCAAGCAAGATCCCAACTCCCAACACTGTTCAGGGAATTGATGTGCTCAGAACCCAGGGCTTCTATTTTAGGAGCCTTTTTATGACAAGCTTGTCATGTTAAAAAGGCATCAGAAATGAATGAGTAACCTAGTTCTGTTGAAAAATCACTCTTGCTGGCCATTTATTTTTATTTTTTTCATTTTACCTTGCATTTACCTCACTCCTCTCCTAGTGTGTGTGTTTCTGTGTGTGTGCACTCATTTGTGTGTGATGACAGATCTGTGCTGTTGTGCTATTTCTGCCGACAGGCCCCCGCCATGCCTAACAGTTCTCCTAATGCAAGGCAATCTGGCTGTAATTTACATCAGCTTCATTTGACGGCGCCCAAGAGAATCATTCAGGCAAACAGAGGATTTGTGTTCCAGTCCACAACTGCACCACTAGAATATCTGACAGCTTTATCCATTACCATGCGATGTAAGCCACACATTGGGCACCACCCAACAAAACAGTTGATTGCTGCCATTATCAAACTATAGGTATTTGCCGATTAACAATCACTTGGTACAATCGTTAGGCACCAATGAGTTGTGAAATGACTGTGTACATAGGATTGACCCAGTGAGGGTTAACCCAGATTCAGGAACTCTGACCTTTAAATGGCGGTCAAAGGGAGGTGTGTTTTATTTATCATGTGCTCACGAGGCCATGTTCCTCTGCATCAGGTCAATGTGAAAGTTCATCATGTGAACATAGGCTAATATCCCTCAGATTTAGTGGCAAAATTCACCGGCTAATATGGCAAATACACCAAACCCCTGCTGCAAGAGGAGCTTTGTCAATCCCAAAATGCCAAGCTGGCTTGGAGATCAGCTTAGTGCTTTTTCATTTCCAGTAGCAGGGAGCTACAACAACTACAGTGACCTACAGTAGCCTACAATTAATCCAATTCATTGGCAGTTAAATGCATTCCTACTCCATGCTTTATCAGCTAAACTACACTTGTAGTTTTTGGATTAGCAAAATCATGAAAGGACTGTTTTGAGCAGCTGTCAATGAGGCTAGCATGGCGACTTCACATTACTTCTGAGGCACTTCTGAGCTGCTCCCCACGTCATGGAGGAGAAGGCGCGGAGGGGAGCGAGTGATGTCTTCCTTTCCTTCTTCTTCTTTAATCTCTCTCTCTCCCTCAGGCCCACTTCAGTTTCTATTTTTTTTCTTTTTCCTTCACTACATGCTAATCTTTTCATCAGCTCACACAGAAAGACAAATCAAGAGCCCATTACCTGAAGTGTACTCACAACACTTTGATTAAACACAGGGAGCAGAGAGACACACTTGGGAGAGTTTTGTGAGTTTCTGTGTGTGTGTGTGTGTGTGTTTTTTATGTTTATAAGAAAGACAAATAGTTTGCAAGTTTGACATCTCACGCATCTGTGTGTATTTGCAGTGTGCCTTTTTACAGCATGTGATAAGGCTATAAAAGTTTGACAAGGCACTAGCAGGCTGTGCGTTATTCTTTCATCTTGGCACGGCGTCGGAGTGCTTTAAATGTGACAATAATATATTCATATATTCAGAGACCCCAGTGGAGGCCGGAGAAGACAGTGACAGTCAGAGTCCTTTTTCTTTTTCAGCGAACACTGCCTTGATTCTGACACGTGTTATCTTACAGACGGAATTGAATCAGGACGGGTAACATGAATAACAAAGCCGTAGAAATGGGGGTGGGGGTAGGGGGGTAGGGGGTCTGTGAGCCAGACGTTCACCAGAAGGGCACCACTCGCATCATAACCGCAAGGGTTCAGATCGTCAAAGAAATCGTAGACGAGGAGAGGACTGCGACAGTAACACAAGCGAGCAGCAGTTCCAGTCTCAGAATTCAAGAATTCTGCTAGTTGAACAGAATGGCTACGAGACTACAACTCAGACTTTCGCATGATGGATTTATCCTTCCGGCATTCCAATTTCATCAGTTAACATTCTGATTTCCCCCTGGTTTTGTAGGCCACATTTCCATCTTCATTTTAATCATGTCAGACTTTTGGACAGCAAATGCCACTGGTCATGTTGTGTATCCACTGGCTCTTCTTTTAGATACACAGGGCCCTTTTCTAATAATGCTGTCGGAGTTCATTCGTTTTTGTGGACTTTGACAAATGCCCTCCCAAAACAGAGAGAGATAGAGAGAGAAAGAGAGAAAGAGGTAAACAGTGACTTCAGCTTTAAATCACCAGAGCAACGCTTTCTCAAAAATAGCAGCACTGCAACATGAACAATCTGACTGGAGACACAATATGCAGGGATAGTGGAAGGAAGTGTGTGTGTGTGTGTGTGTGTGTGTGTGTGTGTGTGTGTGTGTGTGTGTGTGTGTGCGTGTGCGTGTGACTGTGGGGGGTTACGAATTGATATTTTAGATTCCTTCCCCTAGCATACATCAGTTCACACTGACTGCAGTAATCTGCAGTATCTTTATTTGAATATCTGAACATACATGTTTAAGTGTTTCATTAGACAATACTGAACCTTAAACCCTAACCTTGCTCTCTAAACAAACTGAAGCTATCTCTGCATTTGTGCTCTATTCCTTGTGTTTCATAGGGGAGGAAATGAAGAGAAATGCATTTTCAGAACACTCTCCAAAAGGCTTGTTTGGCCAACATAACTCCATGACAGCGCCAAAGTGTGATTTCGCGTTGGCACCAGTTGAACTCACGCACAGCACATGCGCATATCTGACTGCATTTCTGTCAACTGTTGTCACGGCTGTGTGAACATTAAGAGCCCAGCCAGTGACATGTTTACGTCTGGCCAACATGCTATTTGTGCTTTAGGCCCTGGCTCCTCAATGTCCTTCGCAGAGCTGTAAATAACAACAACGCAATGCAACATGGACAGACCCAGACCTCATTACGTTCCATTTCAACGGTCCATAAATACCCCACATCATGCTAATGCCCTGTGGATGGGACGTGTGCACTAGTCATGGCCAGTTTACCCCCCAATGAATATTTTTCCCATGCCATAAAATATACTTGTGCTGTTCGGCTGTTGTGTCTTTCCAGGGAAAACACGGGGAGGACTGTTTATTGGCGATAATTGTGGCTGATACCTGGTCGCAGTAGCGGCACTTAAACTGGGTATTCCTCTCTGTGCTTTTGCCTGATAAAGAGTCCATTTCAATTCGGATAAACAAAAATAAGAGGGGGAAAGAGACGATTTGGGAGGTTTTTTTTTTTGCCACTACTTCGCCTCCTGACAGCTTGTCTTGTCGGCTGATATGGAAATGGAGTGTGGCGCGTGCTGTTTGACACCCACCCCACAACCCTCCCAGGTTAACACACTGTGACGAGACAAAGTGTGATCACGCCTCGAGCTGGGAAAGGTGTGCCCTCACTTCTACCTGTCAGCCAAGCCACGTGTCCTGTCCTCTATTTATAGCCACTTGGGCACTGAGGTGTGAAGGGGAACCACAACCTCTGTGACATTGGCCATGGGTTTGTTGTAGCCGCATTTGGTGAGAGGAATTGGGAGTGTATCAGAGACTGAATTACAGATAAATGCCACGCCCCTTTCCACATCCAATTTATATCAGCTGTCAATCATCTCAAGGCAATACGTTTGATTGGATAAGAGCCTAATGTAATGTCAGTGTCTATATACAGTGGTCTGAATGGCCTCAATACCTGTTTGCCTTGTGTCTACAATGAGGTGCTGTATAGACTGACTGTATTGTATTTGGCAAAGATTCAAACACCCCCCCCACCCCACATTCACCCCAACACCACTTAGCTCAGTCTTTACGAGCTCAACAGTAACAATGAATTATTCAAATGAGAAGTCATGGAAATGTTTGATACGCTGTTTTTATGTGTGGATCTGGTTGCTTGCCAAAAGCTGTGGGTTTTTACGGCCAAAAAGGGCTCCCCCAGCGAGAGTGAGCGGACTGCCATGTCTGTAAGAATAGGAGAAATAACAAATGAATGAGGGAGAGAGTAAAAAAGAGAGGGAGTGAATAAGTGAGAGAGAGAAATAAAGAGACGAGTAAATCTCCAAGTCATGTGAGACTCTAATCTGTATTCCGTGCCTTTCTCTCTAGCTTCATTTTTCTTGTCCATTATTTACAGCTCAGCTGTGTTCATTATCCCAGACTTGGAATTCAATCCTTCCTCAGCTACACATTGTTCTACATTTATTATGATCTGAGTTTCAATCACTGGAATAAGTGTGGCTGCTTTTAACTGCAGACAGACACCCTGTTGTGTCGAACTTCCCCCTGTCCACGACGCTGATATCCCCTCTCTCTTGTGCATGCCCGTATTTCTATTCGGGGCTTGAGGGGAATCCCTTCCTCTCTTTTTCGCTCCAGCAACACAGTCATTTATTTTCATTTCCCCCTCGCTCTGTTTTCCCATTTCTCCCTCTCCTCCTCCTCCTCCTCCTCCTCCCTCCTCCATCCATCCCCTGTCTGACAAACTGGGAGATAGCAGGGAAAAAAAAAGAAAAGAAGCACCGTTACCATGGCACCACATGATCAAGAGAGAAGCTCTGTCTCTTCCCTCCAGATTGCGGGGCTTTGTGCGAGACATGATTGGGAATATTTTAGCCTCTTACTCGATGCCTCCGTCTTCATTTTCACTAATTTCTTGAGAATTCCCCGACCCTGGGCACATCTCATCAGTGGCTATGTAACACCGACAAAGCGTTCGGTCACACTCAGAGTGCTTTTTATTATGACCGTTCCTCTGAGAATTCTGGGAGAACGGCTTTCAGCTGGTTAGCGGTTTAATTGTTCTCTGATAAGGCGAGCGGTAAAAATGACCCAATCAAGGAGCCCTAAGCTTTGCATTCCAATTATGCTCTTAATTATGGAACATACACACATGGAATTATATTCTGGTGGAACTGTCTGAAATCCCAAGAGTGTATGTCCAACCAGCTCGTATGATGATTGACTGGCGTATGATGACTGATTCGTAATTGCACGTTAACGAAAAACATGACTTGCAATGCAATGTTCTCATTTGGATGAGTCTCTCAGGGACTGTGCTAACAGCAGGTAGGGGGGTCCGGGGATGCGATGTGGAGTCTGTGCTCAGGTAGTGGGGACCGGGAATGCGATGTGGAGTCTGTGCTCAGGTAGGGGGGGCCGGGGATGCGATGTGGAGGAATCTCCAGGGTCCCCCCTCTGTGAGTGGTGAAGTCAGGGACGCTGTGAATCCGAGCTGGATGCCAGTCAGGGCAGTCGGCCCAGAAGCTGCTGTTTGTGTGTGTGTGTGTGTGTGTTTCTGTGTGTGTGTGTGTGTACGTGTGGATGGATGTCCATGTGGGTGAGTGGGTGGATGTACGCTCCTGTGTGTGTGTGTGTGTGTGCAGGGGTAATGAGTGTGTGTGTGTGAATTTGCGTGTGTTTGTGTGAGTGAGCATTTCTGAATGTGTGCATCTGTGTTAGGGGTTGTATATATGAGGTACATACAGGTTCGGTGTATGGTTTGTGTGTGTGTGTGTCTGTGTGTGTCTGTGTGTACACCAGGACATCCCTGTATAGAAGGCATACTGTGGAGACTTGCTGTGGTGTAGCTGTGCAGTGTTGGTGGAGGCCTGGGGAGGACTGTGTGCGCTGCTAAAACAGATGGCTGGGTTGGGGGCCAGAGGAGGTGGTGCAGACGGAGGGAGATGATTGGTCAGCTCTGGCAAACAGTCGCTGGTGCACCGAATAAAATACACTGGGTGGGTGGAAGAGAGGAGAGCGGGTGTCTTCGATGAAGGCAAGCCAAGGTTTTCCTCTCCTTTCTAAAAATAGCCCATGTTTCATGACAGAATTACTGTGTGTGTGTGTGTGTCTCTGTGTGTGTGTCTCTGTGTGTGTGCGTAGGTGTAGCCCAAAGTGGAAAGAGGAAACATTATCAGTCACAGTACTCACCAAATCTGACATGTCTGAAATCTGTGGTGTCTTTTTAGTCTAGGATTTATATTCAGGCAGGATATTTCAGGTAACATCAGGCTTTGGCAGAGGAAACAGTCTCTTTTCCATTTATGTTTGACTGCCTTAGCTAATTTATTCAGGCACATAATAAGCCTACTTCTTAAAGGCCAAATAGACGCACCAGCTAGACGTACCAACCTCATGGTGACAGTCTGTTTGATTGCTATTCACTTCTGTCATTAAACAAATATGAATGTTTTGCTTTTTGTTGAACCACTCAAACACACTTGTGCATAAATCATTCGGGGGCTATCAGGTACTGTTTGAACTACAAGCTCTCACTAACCCATGCTGGAGTAATCATAAAAGCTGTTCCTGTGTGTGTCTGTATGATTGAGTGTTTGTGTGTGTGTGTCAGTGCTATGTGAGTGCGTGCATGTGTATACCAGTCTGTTCAGCCTGCCATCTACATTGCATCTAAGCACAGAGGATTTTCAGTGTGTATATGTGTTTGTGTCAATATCCAAGGCATAGAATAGTACTTCCATCCATCCATGTGCGTGTTGTCTATGTGTGTGTGTTGTTGTCTCTGTGTGTGTGTCTGCACGTGTGTGCATAAACATATCACATGGGCTGTAAAGAGGTGGCACTGCCTGTATTTTAATATCCACAGAGCTCTCCTGAAGGGCATGATTTAGTTGTCATATGCCATCATGAGGAAGACGGTCATGTTTAATTCAAAAGCATACATCAGTACATAGAATTACTCGGGGGCATACACATCCATGTTGGAGTATGATATAATTAGATAACATAGAGTGGATTGACAATTGGTATAATTCCACACAGATGTGTGTTGAAGAGTGTGGCGTGTGGCTTTACTTGATGTGGGTGGATATGTGTCAGTTTGTAATTGTGCACGCGTGTGTCTGAAGTCTTCAACAGATTTGTATTTGCCAAGTTAAAACATCTGCCTCATTCACACAGCCTCAATATGAACTAATCCTCAGTGTGACAGGTTATCACTTAATGTAGCGTTGTGTTGGTAATGCACTGGAAGACTAGGGACTCTGGGATTATTCCATACAGTTGTGAATAGTATCTTTTACACCAAAGCTCATACAGGGCTTCTTAGTACTGATGCCCCATTGTCGATAAACAGCCAGTGGCAATTTAACAAGCTGTCAACACACTTGTCAGCTAACCACATTTCTCAACTGCCGTCTGTCTTGGTGTCAAGTGACCCCAGTGACCATAACCTGACTGTTCTGATCCTGACTCCAAATCTATTCCTGTTTGCATTCCTCATTATGAGTAGTGTCAACAAATGTAGGTTCACGGGGGGCCATCCAAAGTGGGACCCAGCACTTAATGTTGCATACTGTAAAAAAGGAAAACGAAGTACCTATACATGATTATATCATATATGTGACCTGCAGATGCTTTATGTAGTTAGAATAGATCCGCTAATCTAATTAATTAATGACTCATCAGTGATTTAAAGGCCACAAGTCTGCAATTCTGGCAGAAGGCTGTTGATATTTTAGCTCAACAGCCAATCAAATTGCACCCCTCTCTGTAATGTGTTGATCAGTCCGAGCCACCATGTTTGTTTCCCATTTACAGTCTCAGGACTGTGAGCACATACAGAGAACGGCTAGAGGACCGTGGGGAGCAATTAGCTGAATTTAACAAAAAATGTATTGGATTACAATTGCGGACTATACTTGTAATGGCTCACCTGTGATTTAATTGAAATATTAAATGAATCAACTCTTAGAATGCCATAAAGCCCAGTCTCGTACAGCTCACAGCAAATGAATAAATGGCATGTGAGATGCATTTACGCAACAAAATGCAAAGTGTGATTACTCAACAACAGCAGAGGATCGCTAACCCTTGCCCAGCAAATGATAGATTATAGGATACAGCCCTAAAACTACCTGTGGTTGGGTAGTATTCGCACATGGTTCGAACTAGTGGTTTGTTATCATAGACATTGAACATTCCACTATTAATCTCAATGGGAATAAAAGGTAGGAAAAAGAAGAGGGAAGTGCAACCATTTTTACACGAGCACTACATGAGGTCAGGACAGACGTGTCAGAGTTGGAGTCGTGTCAATATCTCAAAAGCGCTAGGAGCAGAAGTGGCGCCAAAAAAAACGGGTGGAATAAAGATAAAAACTTAAGAGGAGCAATAGTGTGATTGCTTACACTATTTGAACACATTGAGCAATCACACTAATTACACATGAAACACATAACGCTGGGAGAGACATAATGGGCAGGTGCCACTGTGCCTGCATGGGGAGACAGCGAGGGCAAACTAGAGTGACCTACATAGTAGGAGATACACACCACAAGTGCATTAGCCATCCTTTCCAGAGAGAGAGAGAGAGAGAGAGAGAGAGAGAGAGAGAGAGAGAGATGTGGTTGGTAGGGGCTGAAATAACTTCTGGGAAGGCTGAGAGTAAATTGTGAATTTATAGACTCATTTGGAATGTTGTGAACACCACACGTAGATGAACACACAAACACAAATACACACACACACACACACAAATACACACAATGGGAACTCCACTTACAAATATAACAGTAAGCTTTCCCATGGAACAACACAAGCACACACACATACACTTTTTTTTTATTTCAATCTGAGCTAATGTCCAATAAAGAATTGGGAAAATCAAGACAGTCAAGCCCCTGCATGTTCCTCCATTAATAAGTCATAACAGCGATGCCATGCTAAAAGCATCCGCAGTGTGTCAGCAGCTATCCCAAATTCAACAACAGGACAGTCATCCACAGCCATTCAGTGAGTGCTAATATAAGAACATTTTAAGTAGTGGATCAGAATGTGAATGAGAACCATGCAGAGGTACCCTGTCTGTGGTTCCTGTTGCTCATAAAATAGTTTTTTTTATTATTCTGACACGGACAGAATGCTAAGAATACCTGCTTGATTTAATGGGTCTATTTTTTGTTTATGGCGGAGGGGATTCAGTTGTCCCTTCAGTTGTTCCTGGCGTTTGAACACGAGATCGGTGACGTAAATGGAAAAAAAGGAAAATATTCTTAAATAAAGAATACGACTCATCCGCAGTAAACAGTTAACAGCGCCAGGTCAACCTGAGGATACGATGTCTCCCTCTGTGACCCTTCCCCACTCATTCATCCCTCCCTCTCTCTGTCTCTCTCTCTCTCTCTGTCTCTATCTCTCCCTCTCTCTCTCTGCCTCTCTCTCTCTCTGTCTCTCTCTCTCCCACTTTTTCTGATCTTTCATCATGCCCGCCCCCCTTGGCAGCCATTATGGTGATCACCACATTGCTCACACCTCACTCTAATTCTACCCCCTGACTTCTCTGCTTGGCCTGGCCCAGCTGGTGGCAGTGTTGGTGGGGTCTGCTTCACCCGCTCAATGACACTCAAGGGACTCATTGGGCTGGGCATGACAGGTGCCTGACGAGCTCAACTTTGCCAACGGGTGTCAGCGAGTGGTCATTCTCTCAGATCCAGGGAGACCACCTGGCTAAAACAGTCCACCTAAACGGCTTTTGATGGCCAAACAGCCCCTCTCACGGGTCTGCCCCCATGCCCAGAAGTGATCAGATTGCCCGTTGCCCGGTGATCAAATTGCCGTATCATGCCCAACCCATGCCACTGGTTGTTGTTGTTATTGTTGTTGCCTAATGGCGAGTCCCTGGTACCATCCTGCAGAGGTGACCTCCTTTTATGTCCAGTTCCTCTTTCTGCCTTGAGTGAGGAACTACATCTCCTTTTCCCAGCTGAGATTGACATCACATAATGTGTTACCTTAACAGCGGAAGTAGACCATCAAGCAATAATCTAAACAATTGGTTAGTAAAGGAACTGTATGTGAAAAGGAATGACTATTAATGAAAGAATTACAAAATGATTACCAATGTTATGTATAAATACCAATGTACATTGGGTAAACATCTGGGAGGTTCGTGTTCATTAATTGGACACCGAAGTGACATGGCACAGACAGCAATCTAAAATGATAGACGTGTTGCAAAGGTTTTACATTCAAAGTGTGTATAATATTGCAAACTGGAGTGGCACTAATCACATAGGCAGGGCAGAATTATATAAAATGAGACCACGAAGGCAGAAACACATCTGACGTATGTATGCTAATCTCCTAGCCTTTCTTTCAGCATTTCACATTTCACTACTCTAAACTTTGAGCTGTTGTTGGTCTCGTAAAATAAATGAGTAGAAATCCTCCATCATCATGCTTGATAAGGACATGAGCCATTTTCTCAGTTTACTGCATTAGTTCAACTTCTCCCCTACGTCGCCTAATGACTACAGTGTACCAACAGAGTACTCCGCTCCATATGGTATTTCACTAACAGAGACAGCTTTTTTTTTCTCCCTTTCTATCACTGGGCCACCTATGCCGACATGAGGAAGCAGTTTTAGCTTTAGACACAGTTAGTCATGCACACTGACAGAGTGAGAGTGTGTTTGGTTGAAGAAAGAGAGGATGGTGGGCAGATGCAACGGTGTGTCAGAGTGTTTCTGTGTACCAGTGTGTGTTTATGTATCAGTGTGTATGTGTGTGTGTATTTGTGTATTAGGATACGTGTGTGTGTTTCTATTTGTGTATGTGTGTGTGTGTGTGTGTGTTTGGTTAGGTATCAGTGTGTTTGTGCATGTGTCTGTGTGTATGAGTGTGTGTGTGTGTGTGTGTGTGTGGTGTGTGTGTGTGTGTGTGTGTGTGTGTGTGTATGAGTGTGTTTGGTTAGGTATTAGTGTGTTTGTGCATGTGTCTGTGTGTATGAGTGTGTGTGTGTGTGTGTGTGTGTGTGTGTATGAGTGTGTGTTTGGTTAGGTATCAGTGTGTTTGTGCATGTGTCTGTGTGTATGAGTGTATGTTTGTTTGTGTGTGTCTGTGTGTGTGTGTTTGTGTGTGTATGAGTGTGTGTTTGGTTAGGTATCAGTGTGTGTGTGTGTGTGTGTGTGTGTGTGTGTGTGTGTGTGTGTGTGTGTGTGTGTGTGTGTGTATGAGTGTGTGTTAGTAATGGCTCCCTTAACGGAGAGTGAGTCACCCGTTTCCCAGCAGCTGGGGAAGATGCATTTAGGCTCCTTTAATTAGCGCTTCTGCCTATCATGGAGGCAGAGTCTGTGCCATCTACAGTCTGCTAAACTTTCTCTTTTTCACACACACACACACACACAGACACAGACACAGACACACACACACACACACACATATGCGCTACTCTCACCGATGTCTCTGTCTCTTTTACTGCATTTCTCACCCTTTTTCTTCCTCCCTCTCCCTTTCACTTTCTTCCTTTCAGTATTTTTTCTCACATCTTCTTTATCACCCTCTTTCTCACTCTCTCTCTCTCTCTCTCTGTATTTCTTTGTCTTCTTCCCATTGAAGTGGTAATTAAGATTCACATGTTCTAAACTGTACTCTGTGAACACCCTTTTGCTGTTTGTGTTGCGCAGAGTACTGGATAACAAAGGTTGTCCTAGCTGGCTCCGCTCTTAGTTTCCATAGGGACAGAGAGACCTACTTATTGCCAATAACCTTCCCAAAATTTCTTTCAACATGTCCAAGGTCCCTCTCTCTCTCTCTCTCTCTCTCTCTCTCTCTCTCTCTCAGTCTCTGTCTGTCTCTCTCTCTCCGGATCTGGTAGTTGAGGTCAGGTTGGAACAAAGTGAACACGGTGCTTGCAGACACCTCTCAGGAGGGCACAGGCTGCCCCAAATCTGTCCCTCCTGCCACCGCTGTGCACCCCCCACCTCTAGCTGTGAGTGTGGTGGAGGTGAGCCTGTCAGGGGAGCCCTGCTTCTGAGTCCCTTGAGGCACGCTAGCAGCCGCGCTGTTAGCCATAGCAACTTAGCTTTTAGAATTGAAGATGTTAGCTATGGCTGCTTATATTTACTGACATTTGCCAACTGGAGCTGTTTGTCTTTTTCTTAGCTTTGAATGCTATAGCTACTTAGCTTTGTCATTGGAGTTGTACGCTAGAGCTACTTAGCTTTCTCATTGGAGTTGAATGCTATAACTACTTAGCTTTGTAACTAGAGCACGAGGTTAGCGGCGCGAGACATAGTGGGCGTGAAAACTGCATAGGACGACTGTTGCAATCAAGAGTGCAGAGTGTGCACTTTAAAGTCGTGTACTGACTTTGTAATGTTTGATAAAACATGAGGGAAGGATTTTTTTCAGCCAGGCTTAAATGTATGTCTCCCTCTTCATCAGACTCCATGAACGTGGGCAATCCACTGAGATGACCTTTTTTGAACATTTTGCACAGGCTTTGATCGTAGTCATAGTTTTTGCAGAGGGCAGGTTGACATGGCTGCAATCTAAGGACCTTCCCAGAGATCCCGTTTCTGTCTCCCCTGCTCCACCTAATGTGCTATCACACATTCGTACATGAACATGAAGGTGTTAATGGGATGCAGACTACTTTATGTGTGAACGTACTAGGCAGGCCGATCTGTCACACATCTAGTGTGTAATAGTTGTCACATTTCTTGCATATGGTTTCAATCTGGGACATTTACAAATGTATTCCACAAAAAGCATGTCCCAATACACTGGTACAAACAAAACATGTAACTTGTATCCTTAAATAGCGGCATATGGACCCCACCTGGGTATTGTCATCATTATACTCAGTAATGCCAATCATATTTCTACCACAGCAAAGCTGCTACCAGGCGGTCCTTAGAATAAACTAACTCAGAGGTACCTGCGTCATACTATATTATTCTTTAAAGAGTAATAATAGTAATAGCACTCCTGTCTCTTTCATGAAAATAAGACACACAGCAGTCATACTGTGATCACAACACAGAGAGGCTGTTGGGAGCTGAACACTAAAACAGCCAGGGGCTAGAGAAGAGATCATCAGCTTCAGTATTCTGTTTCCTTTTTTAATATCCCTCCTGTTTGTCATTTGTTTCAGCATCCTCTTTCTAGCCATTAGCCACGCTCCATTTAGGCGATGAGGACATAGACCTGCTTTTTGCATAAACATAAGCAATCATACTGACTGATGTTATCATTATGTCTAATAGAATAGGCATACGTACATCCTGTCGTAGAGCTGAAACCGGAGATGCTAATGCAAGCCTGGTGCAGTTGCTGAGGAATATGTGAAACATGAAGCCAACGCCTATATTAATAACAGAGGTGACACATTTCAGATTGTTTCCCTGAAGTTTAAAATTACTAAGGTAAATACAAGGCTGAATGCAAATATTAGGATCAGGTGATGGTCAGGTGATACTATCAGCTCTTTATAAGGAATACTTTGGCATGGAAATAGACTTCCTTTTTTTCCCCATTTTCACATTTGAGTAAACCTTTTCACATTTCTGTATTTTAACATTCACGTTGACAGATTCACCTCTGTTGATTTTTTTGTAAAAGGTATTCACCTTTTTTGGTCAAAGGCTAACTCGGGGCCGATGTTTTCCAGAGTGATTCACTGGTGGGTGAGTTTACCCAGCGAGCGCCCTTCCTCATCTTCCTCCTCCTCATCTCTCCTCTCTGACTCACTGCTGTCTCACACACCCACCGTTTGATTAGACCTGGGAAGCACAGAGGCACCTTTAAAAAACACACACAAACAAACAAACAAAACAAATGTTCCTGATCGACCTGGCCTGGTCGACTTCTCATTTACTGGCGTGCTGGCAGTGGGAGGGCGTCTTTCAGATGTTAAGTGGATTAGTGTAACAGTCCAAGGTGCCGAGGCGGGAGGTGGGTGGGGTGGGGTGTGGTGGGGGGTGGTAGAGAGAAGAACAACGAGACCAAAGCGACGCTCCTGCTACCTTGTCATTGTACGGTTGTCAATAACAACCAGCCTGGGTTGGCATGGGTGAAAACAATGAGGTGAGGTCTGACGTGCGACGGTGGGTCTCTTTACTCCTAATGCAGCAGTTCAGGAGCAAATTAGTCTGTCAGCTTTGTATTTAAGGCATCACACACACACACACACGCACACACACTCACACTCACACAGACACACACACACACACACACACACACACATACACACACACACAGAGACGCAGTGTGAATGTGAATTTGTTTATTTCCCTGGCTAATGGATTCAAGTCTATTGAAGCCCACAGAGGGCTGGCCTTTGGTACACAGAAGATATGTTAATTAATATTGTTCAAGCTTCCTGGCTGACTATCTCTCTTTCTCTTTCCCTCTCTCTCTCTCTCTCTCTCTCTCTCTCTCTCTTTCTGTCTCTTTCTCTCCCCCTCTTAGTTTTTTGCTCTCGGCTCCTTGTTTTTCATCATGGTCTCCATCACCACGTTCTGCCTAGAGACGCACGAGGCGTTCAACACCATCATCAACAAGACGGAGGCGGTGCGTAACGACAGCCTGCCGGACCTGGGCCCGCAGTTCGAGATCGAGACGGACCCTGCGCTCCTTTACGTTGAGGGCGTGTGCGTGCTCTGGTTCACCATCGAGTTCATGGTGCGCGTGGTCTTCTGCCCGGTCAAGAAGGAGTTTGCCAAGAGCCTGCTGAACATCATCGACTTCGTGGCCATCCTGCCCTTCTACCTGGAGTTGGGCTTGAGCGGGTTGTCGTCCAAGGCGGCCAAGGACGTGCTGGGCTTCTTGCGCGTGGTGCGCTTCGTGCGCATCCTGCGCATCTTCAAGCTGACGCGCCACTTTGTGGGGCTGCGCGTGCTGGGCCACACGCTGCGCGCCAGCATCAACGAGTTCCTCCTCCTCATCATCTTCCTCGCCCTCGGCGTGCTCATCTTTGCCACCATGATCTACTACGCCGAGCGCCTCGGCGCCAACCCGGCCGACCCCACGGCCAGCGACCACACCATGTTCAAGAACATCCCCATCGGCTTTTGGTGGGCGGTGGTCACCATGACAACGCTGGGCTATGGCGACATGTACCCGCAGACGTGGTCGGGCATGCTTGTGGGCGCGCTCTGCGCCCTGGCTGGCGTGCTGACCATCGCCATGCCTGTGCCCGTCATCGTCAACAACTTTGGCATGTACTACTCGCTGGCCATGGCCAAGCAGAAGCTGCCCAGGAAGAGGAAGAGGCACATCCCGCAAGGGGCGCACGTGGGCACGCCCACCTACTGCAAGGCTGAGCTGCATGCCACCTGCAACAGCACGCAGGGAGACCTCTGTCTGAACAAGGGGCCCAGAATGCTGGAGCGCAACCGATCAGGTGAGAGGGGAGGAGAGGAGAGGAGAGGAGAGGAGAGGGGAGGAGAGGAGAGGAGGGGAGGGGAGGAGAGGAGAGGAGAGGGGTGGAGAGGAGGAGATGGGAGGAGAGGAGAGGAGAGGAGAGGGGTGGAGAGGGGAGGAGAGGAGAGGAGAGGAAAGGAGAGGGGGGAAGGAAAAGAGTAGAACATTTGAAGGGAGAGGAAAGGAAATGAAAGAGATAAAAAAAGAGTAAAGGTATTTGGGAATATCACTGAAGTGTGTGTGTGTTTATGCAGCACACGTATACGTGACTATTCTTGCATTAGCTTGTGAATGAACCTTGATATGTCTTGTGTTGTACATGATGTGATTGATGGGGTTGGGTGGCATGCAGTCTGGTAGGGGTTTCTCATCTCATGTGGAAAGTAGTTGTCATTTTGAGGGGTATTCCTCAGGGAGCTCTCGCTTTTTCTTTCTCTCCCTCTCCCTCTCTCTCTCTCTATCACTCGCTCTCTCTCTTTCTCTCCTTGAGGCCTCTAGCTGGCAGGGTAAGATTGAGTTTCTCCCCTTCTCCTCCCCAACCCACCCGCCTGTTGCCACGGAGATAAGACCACGATGCGTTTGTGGGTAATTCAGGAGTGGAGATGGGAGGTGATTGCGAGGAAAGCATTTCATCCTCCGATGGCCTTCAGAAAAAAAAGACGTCAGTCCTTCCGTAGCTACTGTGTTATTGTTCCCCATTCCCTATCTCAAAGTTATTGTTCTTGTCATTCATGGTGGGGGTAGGAAGCTGTGGGTTCTTTGTGTGCGCCCCTGTTATTGTCTCTGACACTGTCAGGTGAAGACGCATATGCAAAGGTGTCAGGCAAGATGGTGTGGGGCTGTTGCGGATCATGAGCACGAGCCGTCTTTTGGTCAGATTCTGGTGTCATTTGCATTTCAGGCGGGTCTACAGGAAGCGTGATGTGGACAGCCCACTTTTATGATGTAAATCTCTACATTTGAGGTGGAAATGAGGGAGTGATGAAAGCAAAATGCACCGATGACATAATTATCATTATCATTATCATCAGCTGCCCACCATTTTGTTGTGTGAGATCAATCGGTCACTGTGTTCACCAAATAATCTCTGTTACGTGTGAGTGAAGATAGAAACAGGTATTGATGTGCATCCACGCTAAGGACAATAAGTGGCCCTTGTGTCAATAATGATTGATATGGAATATAATCAGTTGTTTCCAAGCAACCATCAATCTTGATTGACATTGTAGGAGTCAGTAAAGGGAGTGGGATTGAATAAAGGGTCAGTGAAGGTCAGTTCAATCACCCTATTCTATAGCATAGGAAACATGAACCCAAGTGTAAAACTTACACATGCTATATATCAAAACAGGCCTGCATATGGACACAAGGGGGCACCGATTATAGAATACACACATAGACAGAAGACTACAGACTACACTATACTATGCACACACATACACACACAGACACACACACACAGAGACACACACACACACACACACACACATATTCACTCAAACAACCACCACACACAAAGGCTAGCATGAGTCATCATGAGTCCACCTGTAGTCTGTCTATTTCAGACCCCCCGCCACCCTCAGTCCACAGTCCACAGTCCACCCCAAGCTGTGCTGACCCCTGCATGTCTTTTGAAGCTTTTAACATACGCCTGACCTCCTCTTTCCTGCTGACCGCTCTCCCTTACCTCCCTCCCTCCCCCCCGCCTCTTCCATCTCTTCCCACCTCACTCAGTGCTGTCGGCCGACTGCAGCGGAGGAAGTGACATCACCACGTCCCCGGAGGAGCGCATGCCCATGCGACGCTCGAGCGCACGGGAGCAGGACCCGCGCGGCGGCGGCACCTGCTTTTTGCTCGCCGCCAGCGACTACAGCTGCCCTGCCGATGGAGGCATCCGCAAGACAGGTAGAGGCATCGTACACGCACAGACACACACTCACATGTCAGCATACACACAGAAACACACACACACACACTCCCTCATGGCAACACACGTAGAGAAAGAAATGCCAGTGTACACAAGCTGATACAGGTAAAGGAGTGGCTACCCTCATACATGCACACACACACACACAGACACAAAAACACATACACACATATACACCCACTCTCTCACTCTCTCACACACACACACACGCACACACAGGCAGGAGGGGAAACACTTCCTCACACAATCATTCTGAATCACCCAGAGAGACAAACGCCGTGGCCATCCATCAAAATTTCATTCTCATCTGTCATGCTTTGATGAGCTCATGAGTGATGTGATGTCATGTGATGCTCTCGTCTGTCATGGAAAATAGACCCTCCCCAATTACTCATCAAAGTTCAATTAGAAGGCCACAACAGACATCATGACTAATTTCCCACCTTTTTCCACTTTGGGTTTCTTTCTTTTGTTTATCTCATTCCTCGTCTCTTTTAATTGGTGTAAGGAAATCCAGATTTACCAGATTTTTCCATTATATTAGACACATGGCGATAATAATAAAACCCAAGACAAAATTATGTTTTCTAAAACAAAGTTGTGGCGGAGCCTAAAGAGATGATTGACAGCTGTCTCCCCATGTCACAAGCTCTGGCGGCGCAAAGCATAGTAGGCTGTTCCATAAGCGTGGCGCTGCCGAGCAAAAGTAAGTCTATGCTAAAGGAAGCATGGATATGTGCCTAAATACTACTCCTCATGTGTGTGATTTGATCTCGGAACTTCAGAATTTCACCAGCATGGCAGTGTGCTTCTTTGATTAGCGCCTCAGGCAAATGATAAAGCAACAGGAAGAGGACCCGTTTGAGCTCACCTAAGGAGAGTATGACTGCAGGGCATCGCTAATGGCTGCTTTGTATGCACACGCTAACACGCTAACTCCCCCGAGAGGGAGCAAGGGAGAGGCATGGGAGCATTGCCCTAGGGCTATGTAGAGAAATGGCCCTTCACCGGGCCAGCGAGACAGCGCTGTTAAGGGCAGGGCCCAGACAACCTGCCTCCTGCTCATCCACAGAGACTGGGAGCTGAAAGGGCATCTTAAGGTTAGCATCTGCTGAGCTTAGCGCTGAGGAGAAGGACAAAGCATGGAGTCCCCGGTGCGGCGATATTTTGATAGCAAATGCAAAATTGGCTTTTAGATAGCAGAGAGAAAAAAATGGACGTTGTGGCAAATTGTGGTCTTCAGAAACCTGCTTTTGTGTGGACATTCTTGTTTTGGGAGTGTCCACAATGAGAAGAGAACGTCTTTGTGTGCAATTCTTAGATTTCGTTTCGTCTAGGATTACTTGATCGATGTTATAAATTACTTCTGAATCAAGGCATATGACCTTATAAGAATGTATTCTATCCAATGAAAATGTGGGGAGCTTAAAAGAATATACTGTCACTGTCAATGCAAATTCACTGTCACTGTCAATGCAAACATTTTATGGACATAAAATAACTCCCTTTAAGGTCCTTACCTCCATATAAGGTCCTTACTTTTTTCAGTAAATAATTTTTTTCAGTTGAATACACCATCTTTTTGGCATCAGGCTTTGTGTGCGGAGTCCTTTCTTTCCCCATATCTACTGTTTTGGATTTGACACATATCTATCAATACACAGACATAAGTGTAAGGCGCAGACACCACGCTCTATCAGAAAATGTGTCTGAAATAATATTCGGTTATTTATCCAAAGTATGTCAAAACTTAACCTATATTATTTAATATTAGTTAATTATTAATCTCAACAGCAAAATAGGACCCATTATGTGTTTCTACTTACATATAAAGAACATATATGTATGATTTCAGTTGGCAAATACTGTAGTCTCATTTATATATCATGTGTAGAGTAATGTCAACTAACAAGAATTGCTTGTGACTTATAGTAGTGATATGAAGTTGAACTGTAAATGATCCAGGGAATATAATAATAATAATAATAATAATTCATTTAATTTATAGCGCACTCTATATTCGTCTGAATCTGAGAGTGCTACAGTAAAAACATAGTTAAAACATAGTTAAAACAGCCTATAATAAAACATAGTTAAAAGCATAATTAAGAACATCGTTAAAAAACAACATAGTTACAAACATAGTTAAGAACATACTTAAAAAAAACTAAGTTTTAAAAACATCGTTTAAAAACATAATTTACAAACATAGTTAAAAACATAGTTAAAAACATGGTTAAGAACATAGTTAAAAACATGGTTAAGAACATAGTTAAAAACATGGTTTAATAACATAGTTTAAAAACATAGTTTACAAACATAGTTTACAAACATAATTTAAAAACATAGCTAAAAAACATAGTTAATAACAGAGTTAAGAAACATAGTTAAAAAAACATAGTTAAAAACCTAGCTAAAAACATAAACTACTAATAATAAGTTTTAAAAGGTAAGAAACGCCTTTCTGAATAAAAAGGTTTTTAGGCCAGTCTTAAAACAGTCCAGTGTCTGTGTTGCCCTTAAGTGGTCAGGGAGGCTGTTCCACAGGCGCGGTGCTGCCTGTATATATAAATATTTCTCATACATAGTTAATGTCAACATACTGACTTTTGGTGGAAATTAAAGATCTGTAAAACATGGGGTGTCCTTACACTGACAGTGACAGTAGATTGACTCTCCAATAACCTCAGTTTAAACTACACAAAATGCCTGAGGACATCCCTTCACTCAATCTCAGGGTCTGGTGATTTCCCTCGGGTTCCTCTAACATAGTGAGCAGAAATGCTAACTTGCATCTCTGGCAGTGATGCGCACAACTCCCCAAGCACACAGCACATGCATGTCTTTACATCACGCTGGTCTATACCTAACTAAAAAAGCCAGGTGTCCGTGATTATGGCCATGGTCAAAATTCTCCACATGTTTAAATGTATGTAAGTTGTGAAGTAAATCTGTTTCAAATACTTGGGGACACACATTGACTGAGGCAGAGTCATGACAGGAGGTTGTGGCTGTTCTCTCCTGCTGTGTTCAGCACACCAGTGCCTAAAGCCCAATTTATGGTTGTCCGTTTACGGAGACACGGAGAGCCCTCTCCGTTGTGGCAAACCCTCTCCGAGCACCTCTCCGTGGCCTGACGTGCACAACGAGTCCGTCGAGGCAACCCCGTGACCACGGAGTAACAGAGTCGTAGAAGTATAATTTGGCCTTAAGTCTCACGTCTCCTCGGAGGTCTGACTGATTCCAGATAAAGGGGGACACCCCGACCCAGCACCAGTGCTCCGACAGCCTGCACAAACACAGGCTCCAGGTTTAGGAACAAGAACGCCTCCGCCTGTATTTTGTGTCTATCAGGCGGATCCGCTAATTAAGCCAGGGAGCAGAATTTACTTCTGAGTGAAATTAGCCATCTGTGTGGTGGTGCGTGAACCAGTTACTTTTAACCTCTGGTACACAGGCACCATGGAGACACTGTCCTCCTAGGATGGAGGTACTGCGTTCCCATTGGTTCACAATAGAACAGATCGATGGACAGCTGCTCTCCCAAATTAAGCAAAGAAGATGAATTTAGTCCTTTGGCAGTCCACAGACCACATCCAACATGAAAAAGTTTATTACACAATTGGAAAAATGGTAAAAATGAATAATGTTAATAGTTACAGCTGTGATAGGAAAAGCAACACAACACACTTACCACAAACTGCCCAAGGCCTTGACTTCAACTCTGTACATGTCAGTCAGCTGGCCTCAGTCAGTCAGTGAAAGCCCAGATTAAAGAGGGAGAACACACAGCTAGAGAATAACTGTCTAGGTGGACGGCTTGTTTACTATAAATGAGACTGCACTTTGTTCAGACGATGTGTATACTTTACTGAGTCACAGAGAGGCAAGAGGTAGGTGTCCTGCTGTCTCTCATGGAGACTGGGGGGAGTTGAGTTTGTCCAGTTATGCTGTTAATCAATTAAACTGTTTCAACACAGCCTCAGTTGCCTTTCAGTTCATGAAATGTGGCTTCAGTGAACGACAACACACAGTCGACTCTTCGTATAAAAAATGTCAACAATGGTAGCCTTAGTCCAGTTTCACTATTTTCACCAACCACAGCATCACAGGGCATCACCAGTCACAAACATCATCACATCACTGTCACGAGTCAACTTTAAAAAATCTCTGTAGTAGTACCGTCACCATAATGAGTTAGTTAGTTAGCTAGTTAACCCTAGTTTAACACACCCTTTAGCATACGATGTGTGTGTGTGAAAAATGAAACCTGTACTCATGCTCCATCGGACTGGTACACTCTCATCTTCACTAATAAGCATTTGACTGCACACTATCGAGATGAAGCTCTGGTTTCACTGTATTTGCACTGTGCATGATGCTTTGTGCCTGAGATCATGTCTTACTTACGTTTGAGTTCTTCTCTGGCTGTAGTCTGTGTTTGCTTTATCTATATGTTTTTGTGTGGTTGTGCCAGAATGGGTCTACTTTTGTGGGTCTTAATGTGCATTTTCTCGCATTTGAAGGCTATGAGAAGTCGCGGAGCTTAAACAACCTAGCAGGCTTGGCCGGTAACACGCTGAGGCTGTCTCCGGTGACCTCGCCCTACGGCTCCCCCTGTCCACTGCGGCGCTCGCGGTCTCCCATCCCGTCTATTCTGTGAGGTCCCCATCCTGGCGTGACAGCTGTCCATACCTGTGCCTGTAGAGAAATACCCCAAAACTCTCTTAGTGGAAGACCCCCCACCCACTAGCCCAGCTCTGTAGATTAGCATAAAGGACATTGTACATGTTAGTAATTTGTAAATATGAAAGATTAATATATTGGCATTAGCCAAGAGTAACAGTTCCCTTCTATTTGAACAGCTTCTACTAGATGTGACTGCTGCCACTGAAAATGATCCTCATTCACATTTCTCCTCTGTCCTTTATCTCTGGCAATAAAAAAAGAACTCTTATTTGGCAGATAAAGACATAGCTCAGAATTCAGAGAGAGGACTGGACTGTAGTGATGTTTTTGATGATTCTAAAAGAATATGTGCTTCCAGAAAAAGAAAAAGAGAAAGCAACAATGCTAAATGCTAGATATCACCTCAGTAGGACCTCACATGTGTGTGTGTGTGTGTGTGTGTGTGTGTGAGAACTTTTGTCCACGCTTTCTGTTTGTCTTGGACTACTTGTCTTGGCTCACTGGTGCACTCGCACGGCCACCGCTCCGCCCTCTCTCCACCACCCTCTCGGGCCCAGCCTTGTTTGCATGGATCATCCCTCCTCATCGTCTGCAAGCAGCATGGCCGACAGAAAGACCAATAACAGAAAATAACAAACCAACAACAGGATTGTGAGAGACATGAAAAGAAACTGGACAGAAACAAAACAACATTGCAGGGTGTGATGTGGGGGTGGGGGGTTGCTGGACTTCATATGTGTGTGTGTGTGTGTGTGTGTGTGTGTGTGTGTGTGGTGTGTGTGCTTGGGTGTGTATGTACTGTATGTATGTCTGTATTCAGGCACGGGCTGAAAACAAGGAACAAAAACTTAAGACATGGAATGCACACTTTTTTTTGTATTTGCATGAGTATGCTCATCTGCTGCTTTCTGTCACATTTGATTTCTTTTCTGGTCTCGACTGGTCTGGTCTGATGGTTTAAAAAAAAAAAAATCCTCAGCCCTGCTGCCAAGCTGAAGTGTCTCCGGTTGTTTGCACACAGATAACTGCAAAGACCTTGTCTATACTGGGTACACGCAAGCAGAGAACAGCGTGCTATCTTAAAGGGGCAGGGGAAGAGATACAAACCTGGCACTAAGGTAAAACTGTCCTCAATTTACTGTAACAGTCTGTTTGATTTGTGCAAAAAAGACCGCAAAGACCAATCTAATCACCTCACATTTTGACTGAACGCAATGAAATGTACAATGCCACTGCTTTTTGTTTTTCAATCGCATGTCATGCCATGTCACACTGAAGCTCAAGATGTGCCACTCCATCAGACACATAAGACGCTATACTTTGATCCACCAGCACCTGTTAATATATCAGCAAAGGTACATGCTAAAGGTACACACAGTACATACTGCAGTCCTAAACGCCACACGCATCCATTTCTATTATAGCAACGGCATTATAAAAATGCTTATCAATAGACAATAGGCAATACTGACTTGTAACAATACAACTTCCTGTTGTCTTGCTTTCTACATAAACATAGATAGACACAGCAATGAATTGGTATGCTAGACAAGTCAAAGATCCAGCTCTTAAGCCTTCGGGTGTCATTAGCAGTGACGCATACAGCATACATCCTTCCCTCATGAGTTGTTGGATGCGCTCATACAGGTGTCTCAGAGGGTATAGCCTTCTCCTCTAGGAGCGGTAAGGTTGCTAAGCAACTGGTGTATTCAAACTCATGCATTCCACCTGACTTTGTTGTGTGTTCTAATTCTGAGAAAGGAACACTGCAGTGGTTCATTCAAGCTTGGTGAATTTTGTGGCCAGGTCACGTTTGCAATAGAGGACATGGTTTGTTTACATTAAAAGAAGATGTATCATTAAACGTATATGTGTTATTAATGTGTAGATATGTGTCAAATGTAAATCATGGATTACTTGTAGATACACCTGAGCATGAAACGGCATGTCAGTACTTGTACATTAGAGACAAATAGGCCTAAATGCATTTTGATATTTAGAGATGAGTGCAGTTTAATTTTTTATGGATATATATATTTTTATTTGATTATGTTAACTGAAGCAAAAAAAAGTGGAAATGACTTAAGTGGGTGCCTGTTTATGGATCCTATTGCTACTTAGGAAAACCCATGGATTCGGACACGTTGCCATGGTGTTGAAACGCAGGACTGTAATCCTCCAATCTTGGGCGAGAACACTGTCTGGGGATTGGAAGCCAGCAAGTCAAGAGGAAGTGGGGTACTTGTCATTTATCGTTCATATTTTTTGAGAGAAAAGGGATCGTCTGGACAGCTTTTTTTTGTTGTTGTTTTTTTTTGGAACTTCAAGTTCCTACTTTCAACGGCTGTTGTCCACAAGGAGCCAATAAGCCAACTAAGGACATGCTGTACACACACATTTACTAACAAATATGAGACAGAGACAAAAGACAGAGACAAAAAAGGACACCATTCACCTAAAGGCCAGATACCTGATCCTGTATACATACTTATCATAACCCTGTACATACTGCTGAATCCCCCAAGAGCACATGGGTACGACCATGTCCGGTATGTCTTTTTACTAGCGGGTCAATTCCATTTTTGTGCAGTGACCAGACTCACACCTTGCCACCTGTACTAGCCATGGCTTCTCTCCTTGCAATAAGTGTACTACAATGTGTAGGCTTTGAAGCGCTTATAGGGGTTATTCATGAAGGTCACTGGCTGTGTCAGTGATGGTAGGGGCCCCGCTTTTAGCACAACAGACAGCGTCATGACTCGCATAAGACGATCGCCGTTTGATTTCTAAAACTCTGTGTCGACAGAATACAGTGTTCTCTCCACCGTTGTCCATGTGTTTCATGTCAACAGAACCATCGATTACAAACATGGACAATCTGGGATGGGTTGATTCACATGATAGTGTTGCTGCTATATTATCAGAAAACGAAATAAAACTTGTGTAGGAGTAATCGAAAGGCTATTTTTCATAACCTTACAGAGGCACACACACACACACACACACACACACACACACACACACACACACACGCATACAACTTGTTTGAGATGTAATTAGTGAAATAATTTATTTAGCTCACTCCAATGTCTTGGAGTGCCTTCTATACTTTCAAACCACAAAATTTGATTCACAGACTTGTATCTATTGCAAATTAACCCAAATACACTTAGTCACTTTTTCTTATAATATGTGAAAGCAAATACAGTGTCCTCAAATAATCAACAGATAGAATGATAGAATTTCCTATTTAATGATTAAAAACATTTAAGATGCTGTGACTTTTTGCAAGCCAACATAGGCAGCGATGCATTTCTGAATCAGCTGGGATTACTTATGACTTTCCCAAATGATGTGCCTCTACCATGCAGCTTTATGAATAACCCCCAGAGTGTTGAAAACTAATAGATTATTACTATATCAAGTTTAATAGATCCATATACTAAGCATAGGAAGAAACATAATGTGGGAAGTTGAATAAATGTGACATACAGTCATCAGTGCTCTAATTCCTTTTAGTAGTTTTGGTGAATTTGTTTGTGTGTGTGTGTGTGTGTGTGATTGTGTGTGTGTGTGTGTGTGTGTGTGTGTGTGTGTGTGTGTGTGTGCGTGTGTGTGTGTTTCCGTGCGAATGTTGGATATGATCCAACAAAAATAGAATCCCAATGTTGAATTCCAGTCTATTTAAGTGCAGGATCTTTTGCCAGTTACAGTGAATCTGGCAGCTTATCTGGCAAACAGCCCATCAAAAAAGAATCTGATCCTTTTTGCAATAACGCTCCAAAATGAAGTTTACCGATTCACACTGTGATGTCAATGCCATTCAGCTGACACGGTCTCAATACTGGGGTGAGAGGGTCATAAAACACACACACACACACACACACACACACACACACACACACACAGTCTCAATACTGGGCAGAGAGGTTCATAAAACACACACACACACACACACGCACACACGCACACACACACACACGCACACACACACACACACACACACACACACACACACACACACACACACACACACACACACACTCACACACACACACTCACACACACACACAGACACACACAGTCTCAATACTGGGGGAGAGGTTCATAAAACACAAAGGCCATGGCGCAATCTCTGCTCTGGACCTGAAATATTTGATTTCGGATGGAAATATTACATTCCCCCTATCATCTCAGCCTTAGATAGATTAAGATTGTCACATCAGAATGGCTTGCATAGTGATTGTGAGGTGTGTGTGTGTTTGCGTGGGAAAGAGAGAGAGAGAGAGAGTCTGTGTTTGTGTGTGTCTCACTGTGAGTGTGTGTGTGTTTAATTTATGAAACTGGAGAATATAATATTCTCTGTATTGAATTACCTGCTGCTTATACGCCTAACAGAATACAGGGCACAGTTACAAAAGGTATTTATGACAAAAAAAAAATGTAAAGGCATTTATTTTTGGATCCAGATCTGTGTATTTTTGTGTGTCTCTTGTTAAGTACATTAGCCTGGTAATGTGTCATATGTATGATGGTCCAGTGATGTGCTTCACTGTCACGTGTCCAAAATTTTCAAGACTTTGATCAGGTGATCATGTTTTGTACATTTAAATGTCAGTCTCTTTATGTGTGTGTGTGTGTGTGTGTTGTGGGGAGGAAGGTGAAGAAATCAAAATCTTGATTTTGTGTTGTGACACCATCTCACGGCAGTCGGAAGTGCATGCGAAATAGATAAAGCCAACCATTGTAAGAAACTTTAAGAAAATAACATCCATCTCATGAAGCCAATGTGTATAGCGTGAAATGTAATGTGACAGAATCACATAAATATATTTATCTTGTAAAAACCTTGTTTTTTCCTTCTTTTTTTAAGATAACTAAAATGTCTATACTTTAATCATGTCAGTTTGGGATTGTATATACAGTATTTGAAATAACCTCCTTTTGTTGCTCACCACCACTGTGTCAGTCTCTCTTCTCTTGAAAACAAGCAACACACCTGAGTTACATTGATATGACATGCAGGTCAACAGTGACACATTCAGTCTGAGACAAAAACAAAGCCTGCAATAGTAATCATTATTATCACTTAGCACTTTCTGAACTCTTCTGGCTGCCAGGTTCTCCGGGTTCCCGCTCCCTGACACCTCCTGACTATCTTTACACCCATCACCATGGAAACAGCAGCCATGCCAAGGAGATGTAAACAGCTGGAGTGTGTTTTACGGGGAAGAAACTCCAGTCACACACACGCACACACACACACACACACACACACACACACACACACACACACACACACACACGCGCGCGCGCGCGCGCACACACGCACACATACACCCACATGCATGGCACACACACACACACTATCCATTTCTATCCAGGGGAAAACCATGGGTAGACGGTTTCAAAATACCAAAATCGTGCGCATGAATATTGCATCGGACCCAGCAATTCCCTCGCCACCGTGCTCAGTGAAGCTTACTGAAGCCTTACTCTCATCCTCGTATCCACATAAACACAGAAAAGGTGGCTGCCTATTAGGTCACTGTTGTGAGCTTTCTATAACTGCCACAGAGACAGACAGAGTGTGTATATCAAACCATAAATGCAGGGCAACGCAACTGGCGAGGGCATTCAACCTTAGGGTAGAGCTGCAGATCCCACAGTTTAGTCAAATACTCCATCAATGGACTTTTCTTTTTTCGTTCACTGAACAGACTAGACTTGTCTGAAAAAAAATCTGTTGGCAAGTGGGAGAGAAGCGTTTTTAAATAGAGAGCCTCTCATTGTTCAGGCGCAGTTTAAGCACCACTCTCAAACGGAACAGAGAAAGCCCTCAATTACTCCTGAATGACACACATACATTTACTCTCCCTCCCTCTCCCTCCCTCTCTATCACACACACACACACACACACATATGCAAATGCACACACAGATACACACACACGCACAAACACACACACACACACACACACACACACAGTTTTCTACAATGAATGTGTACGTCGGAGGCAGAGAAGTGTGCATCCGCTGGTGGGCTTCTTTGTAGTGGCAATCACAGCGTGAAAACAGAGACTGAATGAACACGACTAGTGTGGCATCCCTGACGTGTGGTGAATTCCATATGAGAGTCTGTCTGTCAACGCAGGGCCAACCCAGTCAATGGGCTTTTGAGTGGATATGGAGTCTGTCTGTCAACACAGGGCCAACCCAGTCAATGGGCTTTTGAGTGGATATGGAGTCTGTCTGTCAACACAGGGCCAACCCAGTCAAGGGGCTTTTTTTTGGCCTTTAATTGGATAGGACAGTGAAGAGAGACAGGAAGCGAGCTGGAGAGAGATTGGGAGTGGGATCGGAAAATGACAGCAAGTCGGACTCGAACCCGGGTCCCCATGGGCATTCAGGCCCATCCATGGTACGGGGCTGCTGCTTGCGCCACAGCTCCCCTCTGTCAAGGGGCTTTTGAGTGGATATGGAGGACCATTGGTGACTGCCCTGAGATGGAAAAAAAGAATGATAACAGCTACATTCAATGACAATTAAACTAACAACCGGCTGATGATGTTTTAATGAATGCTGACAATTCCCAGAGCTCTTACCATTCACTAAATGTTACTACTGTGAATGGTTTATATTTGCAAATACAGATACAGACCCCTGCCAATGGCCTACTTACAAAAAATCACAACGAGAGTGTCCCCTAGGCGCAGATAAACAGGAAGACTGAGGGCTTCATTTACGTACATTTGCGAGCACAGCGTAATCAGCGCCTTCGCCAAACAGCGCACGATGTGTTTCCGCATTTTACGTAGTATTTATCAAATAAGAACCTCGTCACATAATCAGCGCCTTACTCCGCCCTGTAGTGTAATAAGCGCGCCGCTAAAGGATGGGAGAATGGATAATGAGTTAGAATTAGAATTAGAGCTTTTGGTTCACAAGGTTACAGCAAACTTAAACACAGTACAAGGCAGAAATACACTGCCTTCGGAGAAAGATGCTATCTGGCAGACTACTACAAATAAAATCAATGAGTTGTCATCTCCGCGGCAGGAGGTGGAGGAAGTGAAAAAAGGATATAAAGAGACAGACAAAAGAAAAAGTGGCATTCAACCGAGCTCAGACCAGGATGACCGGCTCAGGCCACCCACAATCCGAACCATTAACCATCTTAGAAGATGTCGTCCAACAAACACTGGTTTCTGAACAGGTGGAGGGTGTGGAGGGGGTATCGATACCATGGAGCCCTCTATTCAAGGTATGTATGGTCTGGTACCCCGTTGTGAACTTAAATGGACAAATTACAGCATTATTATATGCCTATATTAAATGATGACCTGGTTTAGACCTGCTTTTATAAGGCAGAAAATAAAGACGTGCTCTCGTCAAGCAGTCTTAGTAAATACTATGGAATATATAATTACGTGCACTTCACCCACTTTCCCTTATACCCTCCCATTTATGCATATGTATAAGACGGGAAGCTCAACTTGCCTCTATCCGCTTCAGCAGCGGGATATCTGCGATTTCACCCAAGTGCGCCGTGTTTGTAAATACGGTTCCATGTCTTTACCCACATATTGCGTAGAAATTAAGCCTGAAGTGGGCGCAATTCTGTTAGTAAATCTGGCCCTGAGGCTCTAGATCTCAGCCTGTATGGAGCTCCTCCCACGTCCTGGCGCACTACTCAAGGTTAACTGGATTTTAATGGGGCTTGACCACACAGGAAAACAAATTGCGGTGTCGGGACGGGGTTGGGCGGGACGCAGCGAGCCGTGGCACTCTTCTCCACAACATCTGTTTTACATTGACGAGGTGTCCTGACACCTTTGAATTAGCCAGCTGGTGGTGGGAGTAGTCACTCTGAGAGTGGTTAATTGAAGGCATTCTCCACACACACAAACACACACACACACACACACACACACACACACACACACACGTGCACACCAAACAACTCAGGTGCAGGGATTAACACAGTCAAAAAAAAATGTCAGAGCAGAACATATCAGTTGTGGCATTTCAATAGCTAATGAAATGAGTTTCATGTGGCGCTAAAATACACATAGCAATTGTGCATTTCTCAGGAATTGCTACTTTTTACGAAGGGGAGAGAGAGAGAGAGAAAGAGAGTGATAGAGAGAGGGAGCAAGTGAAAGTGAAAAAAGGAGATTGAGTTCTCTACTTGACGGCGCATGAAGCATGCACCATGCACCAGGTAAGCCCCCTTCCTCATCATCCAAACTGCTGGTGATTAAGCGACATCAATCCTCCCAATAAATCCACCTTCACACACTTGCACACGCGGCTTGCCAAAAGCTTAATACCAGCCCTCTCAGGGAGCATGTCAGATGTCCTTCATCGAGGCCCGCAAAAAAAGTGCACCTACATGTTGGGAATCACACCCTCACACCGGATGTCAGGAGCCTCTCCCGGCCACATACCCATAGAAATGTTGTGGGGCATGGCGGCAACTTATGCTGCTGATGCTGCTGACAATGTCTGTGGCACAGACACACTAGAAATGTCTCAAACACAGCTGGAAATGGCTGTGTTTGTGTGTGTGTGTGTGTGTTGTGTGTGTGTGTGTGTGTGTGTGTGTGTGTGGTTGTGTGTGTGTGTGTGTTTCTGTGTGTGTGTGTGTGTCTGTGTGTGTGTGTGTGTGTGTTGCGGGGGGGTACAGGAGCTTTAATTTGCCACAAATACCCTCCTAGAGAGCAAGGCAGCAACAGGGAGTTCTTGTCCTAAACAGGAAGGAGCTACCCGACCTCAAAAGAGGGTCGCTGGCTTTGTGATTGAACTGATGAAACTGGATTAGACTGGAATGGACTGAGCTTTCCTGCTTAAAATAATAATGACCACTGCAAGGTAGGAATACTCTTGTGCACCCATTTAATCACAAACAACAATTTTCACAAACATAACCAACCAACCGCACTGTCAGCATGAAGATAACATGCTCATAAACGTATCAGGAAAAAAAATCCTTTTCCCTCTTTTTGTCCTGACCCCTTCAGGGTTTTATAAGCAAATTATTCCCTTTGGAGAAACTGGCAATGGTGATACACTTGTCTTGTAAATGCCATTGCCTTGTGAATTGTGTGAGAGTGTGATAAGATGACATAGTGTGAGAGTGTGAGATGATGATATTATGCCACATATGTCAGAGCTCTACTTCTGGTAATCTGTTCTGTTCTGTTTGTCACACCTCTAATTAAAAGACGGCTAATACATTCTCTGTATTATGATATTCTCCCGCTCTCTCTCTCCCTCTCTCTCGCTCTCTCCCCCCCCCCCTCTCTCTCTCTCCCACACACCCCACACACCCCACACACATTTCCACTCTCTACAGTAGCTTTTTAACTCAAACAAACTGTGCCTGTCCTGCTACTCTCCTGAACTAAATGACCCTTATTCCAATCACCCCTTGTCTCTGTTTCTTCCAGTTTTCAAAACGAACAGAGCCGTTGACACCTCCTAGCTGGTGCAGACTTTTCCCCTCTCTGCACAATTAGAGAACATGCCCAGGTAGACAGCCCATCCGCTCCCACACAGGCCCTGTTGCTATGAGACGGACCGCTTTGTTAAACACTGCTCTGTTATGGCCAACAGGTGTATTCTTTAAGATCAAGGCCCAACACTGACTGATAATCAAATGTGTTGGATTATATGAAACATACAATCACAGTCACACTGATTTTGGACTTTACCACCACCACTACCACCACAGTAAATGTCTAAATCAGTACCACTTGGTTGACGTTGAACAGGAACACTGTTGCTAATTGGACTATACTGCAGCTGTGTCCTCAGGAGACAGACTGGTAATCTGATCATGGTACATTAATGCATCCATTTGGTTAACACACATCCTCTCTCTCACTCTCTCTCTCTCTTTCTCTTTCTCTCTCTCTCTCTCTCTCTCTCTCTCTACCCCCTGTGCCTGTATTTCTATAAACTAACATTGCCTCATCCAATCCAACTCTGGCTCTGGCAAAGATTTTTTTTTGGGGGGGGGGGGGGGGGGGGGGTGGAGGAGAGATGAAACAAATGAAGAAAGGCTTCATTTCAGAGCAATAAGTAAGCAACCAATTCTATTAATATTATTTTCATGAAAACACTAGCCATCTGCCAGCACAGAGGACACACACACACACACACACACACACACACACACACACACACACACACACACACACACACACACACACACACATACATACACACTGGCCATCTGCATCTGTTTCCGAACTGGAAGGGTGTCAATGAGGTCCTGGAGGCAGTTAAACTAAGAGTCAATAATGCACAAGATAGCAAACATGCACTTGAGCCAGCCATATATTTGCATCTACTCAAATGTGCATGAATGCCCCCAAAGGATACTGGGCACTTCATACTGTTTAGTTTGGGTCTCATGTGAGAGTGTTCAAAGTATATAAAAAAAAACGCCACTCATTTCAAACCAGCTCCCACCCTCACAGTCTCACATGTGTTGTTTACGTCATGAAATGCTAAACAAACAACCAATTAAGCTGTCATATTCCCTGACAACACACACACACACACATACATACATACATACAGTATGTATTCCCTGATAACACACATACACACACACACACACAATGTCTCACCTTAGGGCAATTCTGCTTTGCTTTCAATGCCATACATCAGGCTACACCCAATTTGCCACGCCAAAGGGTCTGCTGAGATGATATAAAATACTTTTTATAGCACTCCGGACTAAATGTGGAAAGAAAATATCTTACTCGTCTGCTCTTCTTGTTCTCACACTCAACCAGTGATGCTAATTCACTTCCATGAAAATGTACACATGTGTGAAGTCAGCACAAGTTCAATATTTGTTAAATAAAGCTCACAAACTCTCAGCATTGCTTAAAAAACATTATACTCTACTCAGACACGAGACAAGGGCAGTTGCCATGAAATGTATCTCTAATAGAGTACATAATAGGGTAGATATCATTTATGCAATCATTGTTTTTTTTTTTTTTACAGTTAGTGGACTATGGCCAAGAGCTTCTGCTGGTGATAAATTGTGCACTTAATAGCCATTGGACACTGCACAACATTGTGGAAACACACAGTAATTGTAGCTGCAGACTCCCCCTCTACTCCCACAAGTCTCCTCTCGCTCCTCCTCCTCCTCCTCCTCTGCATGAATCATTTATGCAGAGGTTATTTTATCTGTCTGTGTCAATGCCAGGGCCAAGAGCACTGCCTTAGAAGATGGCTGGATATCTCTAAAGGAGTAACACGAGGCAGGCAGGCAGGCAGGCAGGACGACTTTACGTTGTCACTGTGACTGCATTTTTTTTTGTGTCTTTGAAGATTTCAAAAGTTTACTTGCAATCCCTGCATTTACATATATCAGTGCAAAACATTTGAATAAAAGTAACATATCTTTATCTTATACATGCTATATCCTGTCATTAGTCATCATGGCAGTCAATATCAAAAGACATGACAGTCTCATGTTAACATTGTCAGGAATTGTGACAGCTGTTCGAATGTTGGATGAGACAGTCTAGGTAAGCCTATACGCTGTCCTGTTTTCAAATATTTTGAAAGCTGCCATGCCAGTCACCAATAACGGAAATAGAACACTCTTGTCATTGACTGATTGTCATGACAACTTATGGTAACCTATGGCATCTGTCATCAAATGTTTATGACACGGTTTTCTGGTTCGACATGTGGTTATGGTACCCTTGTGATGTTGGGTTCATGTAAGGTGAGACCAAATTAAGTCAGCTGGTTGTGGAGTTCCTCTTTTATCAAAAAAGATAAAACATTTATTTGAATTGAGCTTAATGCTAGGCCACCGTATTTCACTCAAAGGTAAAGCCAACTGAAATACCCCACATAGCTCCCACATTCAGAATAGATAGCACAAGCTGTGCAATATTATTCTTCCCATTGAATTTGAAAAGAAAGGTACCTAATGAGCTAGAAAGTTAGAGAATAAAATATTTAGATTGTTCTTGTAGTCTAGCTGTACCTGAGCATCATTACATTTGTATGTTAAGTTTAGATGGTTTCCATCACTGGCATACCTGTCTCATGTATATGACATATGTATTGTGTTTCATTCTATGCAGGGCAGGAGGTCTTGCTTAGAGCTTGATCTTTTCTTAAGACTTCAGAGACATCTATCCGTCACAGTGCATGCGACATAGAACCAAGAGTAAGACAAAAAAAACCCCGACACAATCAATAACAAAATGTGACCAATATACGATCTAAGAGGCGCTTTCTATTAGAACAATCTTCAAGTAACAGAGCTGAAAATTGAGTTCAAAATGGGGCGGGCTGACAACACCTCGGCCCAGCAAGGATTAATTGGAGCGAGACTACTACAGACACACGGGAGTCTCGCTCCGGGAGGAGTGCCACTGGAATACCAACTAAGACCCCTTCCATCTCTACGGCTTGCAATCATGTCAGCAGGAAGGGAGCGTAACTAAGTGGGGCTAATGTCTTTTCAGGGGAATGTGACTGTGGCTTCCTGTCAGCGCGTCCCACCACATCTGCTGCCAACTCAGAGCTGCTTGTTTTTTGACAATCCAAATAGACAACTTCACCCTTTAAATAAATATGCATGAAGCATATTATATCTCTAAACCCTATCATGTGCTGTATTAACCTGTGTGGAGATTATAAAACGATATTATTATCTCTATTTACCTGTATAAGGATTATAAAAGAATAGTCTAATATGAGCCGTTTTTGCAGACAAAAAGCACATGCAGTCTAAGAACGTGACAAAGATGTTTGGCTCAGCCCTCTGACAGTTGAGCTCATTCTTGGAGGATGCATCAATCATACTCTCCGTCTCTCATCTCCTGGAAAATGAAACCTGATCTGAATTCAGCAATAACCTTGCACACTTAGACACCAACCTGGAGCTTCTCCAAATGACATTGAGACAGGAAAGGAGAGAAGGAGAGGGAAAGAAATGGAGAGAGAGAGAGAGAGAGAGAGAGAGAGAGAGAGAGAGAGAGAGACACAGAGAGAGATACCAGGAAGACATGCAGAGAGAGGGTTAGCAAGAGGAGAGGATGGCGAGACAGTGAAATAGAGAAGTCACACAATATTACTAGGGCACTAGGGTACAAATCAGAAATGCGAGACCACTACTTCACGAGGCTCATAGTTTGTTTTTAGGAAGGGGAAAACAGCCTCCAGAGCCATCATGTATAAAAGCTATAGAACTGACACGGTGTGTCAGGGAAGAAATCCAAAAGGGCTGGGTCGAATTAAACGTGGAACAGGCAAAGGTCAGGCACTGTAACAGCACATACTTTTCCAATGCCTAAACCTCTCTTCCCCTCATCTTATTGATTGGGCGCCAGCAAATCTGGCAGATCAAGTTGTTCCCAATTAGGAGTCTCCTGGCAAAACTGACCTGAGAACAGTCTGGCTACATCAGATGAAGTTGATAATCATGATGCTTGGAATTATGGATTATGGATGGAATTAGGTCCATTTGCAACATCACATAGAACACAAAATTATGACGAAATACGTAAACATTTAACCAAACATTATGATCACAAAAACCAAATTTCATGTAGTCTTTCCAGGGCATGATATATCATGACACCCAAATATGAAAATACCTGCTTGATGTTTTCAGTGCGGATAACAATATGAACTTTATAAGAGTGAACCAAATACAATTCCCTCTGTTCCCTTGATGTTGATCTCAAGGGCATTAGCATTAGCGATAGCATCACTCCACTCACCGACTTTATGTTAATCTCAAGGGCGTTAGCATCTAGCGTTAGCATCACTCCACTCACCCACTTTGTTCAGGCCATGTTGGTGCAGCTCACGGGTGCCTGAGTTACTTAACAGCAGGGACGTGCGGTCATATGAGGCAGGTGTTGAAAAGTAAAAAATAAATAAAAAATTATAAAATAAAATAAATATTCATATTTCTCTACTAATCTGTGGTATATGTGTAATTTCTACATGATTCCAATCATTTCGAGCATTTTTATAATCAAAATCGCTTAATTCGCTGAATTTGCGCATGTCCTATTCAAATAGACGGGAGAAAACAAGTAGGCCGCAACATGAACACTGTTTTCGTTTCAACCCGCTCCACAGGCGCGCATCTACACAATCTTTAGCTCATAAAAAAGAACGAGTCGTGCTTAGCTACCAAAAAAAAGTTTGTCGCTGACTTTCCAGTCAATTTTTGGTGCGTCTATGTTTTATGCCGAACTAGTTTCTTCAGAGCGCACAAGGATCTTGGTCGCGAGTGCTGGCACTTTTCGACACGTGATCGTTCTACACCAATGAGGTAGCTGCTTTTTGTCAACAGAATGGCAAGATGGCGGCTCCCGTGGTTAGATTCAACGTTACCGATAAAGAGGAAAACACCCGAACATCCTCAAAAGTGGGCTAAATGGATTCTAAATAGTGCTGTATACATAGCCGCGTCCCATAAGAACAATGAGGCAAATATACGATAATGTTATGCTTATGTTAAGTCATTTAGATCAAGTTTGACATACCTGGGAATACACCTTACTGACGATCTAACATGGACTGTGAACACCCAGCACACACTGAAGAAATCAAGGCAAAGACTGTACTTCCTACGTCAGCTGAGGAAGTTCATAGCATCAGCACCCATCAGCTGTGTGTCCTGACAGCATCATCACTTGGTATGGGAACTGTACAGCCTGTGACTGCAGTGCCGCATCATCAGAGCATCTCTCCCTATTCTGCAGGAGACCTACAAGAGAAGACTACGTACCAGGGCCCAAAGTATTGTAAAGGACTCCTAACATCCTGACCATGGACTTTTCAAAACACTGAGGTCAGGCAAACGTCTCTGCTGCTACAAGACCAGAACAGAGAGACTGAGGAGGAGCTTCTTTCCTCAAGCATTCCGTATCCTGAACACACACAATGACTACATGCTTTACGTTAGTATTTCTATGTATGTGACAAATAAACCTCCTTCCTTGTATCAATAAAAGGCAGTAATTGTACTTATACCAATGACCATTTGTTCGTTCGTTCGTTCATTCATTCATTCATTCATTCATTCATTCTTCCACAAATTAAAACAACACTGATGAACCATAAAAACAATCTTTATGAAAAATATGATATATAAAACTGTACAAAACTAAATAAGAAATAACAGATTAAGGACACTCAGTCCTCAGTGTCAGGAGAGTTATCTTCCAGTTCCTCCGTTTCTTTTGTGTTGGCACAATTACAGCAACGACATAAGTCTGTGTAACACAGTCCTGCAGAAAAACAGGAACATCTTCCTGTCTCACAGGCACCTTTGCAGCCGCAGTGCATCACATGCAAAACACTGTCAGGGGCCGGATTTCTGGTCATCCAGGTGCAAGGTCCCATCCTCTATTTGCCAACCACATTCAGCAGGTGATGGAGCACTTATATTTTGTTTGCTGATGACACCTTGGTAATGTCAATGATACGTGTCCTGTTGCCAGTCCCTGTGAAAACATATAAACTGCATGGCAAATCTGTCTGCACACTTACAGCAATGACTGCCACATCAGTGTCAGAGCTCTTGATAATGACAGCTTTATGCTCCCGCGCAGCATGTTGTGCATGTAAAAACAACAACAGGTCTTCAACAACACGAACAGACTGTACACCCTCCTTAACAGTCACACAGTGACATTGATTTGTATGTGCGATGTACAAGCAGAGGTTTTTGCCCACTATTGTAAGGTCTGCATTTTTCCATGCAACATACAGGAATTCGGCAAGTGCTTCCTTATTTGTTCCTTCTGAGAGAAACTTTTTCCATTGGGTTGGGGTCCTCTGATCCGGGTCTAAGATTTGTATGCGTTGTGACCCTGCATCAGCTCTACGTGACCGTTCTAGGTTTTTGATACTGATGGGGGAAATCACGAGTCAGCCTCTTCTTCAACATATCCTGTCTGCAACACAACAAAACAGTGACAATTAAGAGTCACAAGAGTATCATGAAAAGCAGAGAGTGGTGGAGGTGGTACAAGACATAACAGGCTAGAACCTATCTGCCATACAGCACATTTAACACCAAAGATGCCCAAGAAAGGCACACAACATCACTAACCACACACACACACACACACACACACACACACACACACACACGCTATTCTCCTTGTTGCCAACTGGTACATGTCTGTGCAAACAGCAAGACTTAAAAACAGTTTCTCAGGCCTGTCACACACATGTTGTGTAAAGCTGGACTTGCACATGACAAATAATAAGACTTGAGAGAAAAATGCATTGCAGTTACCTGTAGTTTGAAGCATCAAGGCCTTCATTGGCTTTCACCAGTTCAATTAAGGCCTTCCTCAGCTGGCCCATGCATCCTCGGGAATATTTTCAAACTCCACATCAACACAGTGTTTGAAGTTCTCAGCCATGTCTCGAGACTCACCCTCCAACCCGAGCCACGTTTGTAGGCTTGTCCTGTATGTATTCCATCGTGTAGTGGTGAAATAATGTACCTCCTCGTGCTTGACTGAAGTAATATGCATAAAACAATGTTTGTTTTTTGATTTATTAAGACATTCCGGTGTATTTTCTTCGTCTTCCGTACCGCACGACGAAGGCATGGTGGACGCCATCTTGCAACTCTGTTGACAAAAAGCAGCTACCTTATTGGTGTAGCATGATCACGTGTCGAAAAGTGCCAGCACTCGCGACCAAGATCCTTGTGCGCTCTGAAGAAACTAGTTCGGCATAAAACATAGACGCACCAAAAATTGACTGGAAAGTCAGCGACGAACTTTTTTTTGGTAGCTAAGCACGACTCGTTCTTTTTTATGAGCTAAAGATTGTGTAGATGCGCGCCTGTGGAGCGGGATTCGTTTTCTAAAGGACTTTTCGTGGTTCATGTTGCGGCCTAAAGGGACGTGCGGTCAGGTTAGGCACCATGTATTGTCTATGGGAGCTAGCGAGGCAGTGCCTCACCTAGGATTGCGCAATCGCTCCAAACTGGGTTTTTGCGCATGCGTAGAACCTTTGAGCTGAGCTCAAAACGCATTGAAAAATCATGTAGGTGAGGCACACAGTACCTCTGCCTCAATGAAGGGGGCGTGCGAGAGCGCACCTGTCGGGGTTATGCTGGGGAACGTTGCTCTTCTTCTACACTTCTGTGGAATGGAAGATTTTATTGCTAAGCTGAAGCAGTTCTCAAAACTGGACTTTCAGTCCAAACGTGAAATGATTAATAATGGGAGACCCATGCCGGAGCTAAAAGGTATGCTTCAAGCGACGGGAAAGAAGATAACTCGATCGCCTTCTCACATTCAAAGCCAAATCCTTTGAACATGTTTGGAACCTCAAGAATAAATTTGGTTTTGAACTTACAGCGGCAGCTCCGTTGATTTCACATGATTTCTCTTGGGATTGTTTTATGTCTATGTGAAGCCATTTAACATCACACAAGTGGTTGTGATCACTTTGAACCCAAGACTGCTTTTTATTGGTGAGCTAATTTTGGAAATTAATCTTAAATTGTACGTAAATTGTGTTTCCTGGTTGCAATGGTTATCCTGTTGCTACGTTAGCTAATAAGCTAGCTAAGGACACTTAATAACCTTACGAGTTAATCGGAAGAGTTCAATTTGCATGAAATGATAGCTGGTTATCTAGCTGATGTTATAGTCTCCTCGATTTAACTATTAAAATTATAATGGGAAAAGGTAGAAACCCTCAGGGTGCTTGTGCAACTTCGTAAGAAAGAGTTCATACTCACGAGTTCATATTCATGAGTGCATAATATTTACACATGAGTTCATCACAAGCTAGCAGCTGCCTACTGTATGCACCTTACCTATGTGTGTGTAAAGAATGCTGATATGAAAAACAACCAGTAGTCAATGTGAAAGCTGCCAATTGAATGGTGATCTTAGATACTCTATTGGGTTTATGTATTTGTAAATTCGACTCTGAAAGAATCAGTGCCTCGCTCACCAGCCACGAACCTCACCGCACGTCACTGCTTAACAGAGCTATTCAAATTGTAAAACTGTTTCATCAGAATATTTTGGCTCAGGCTACTCGTCTGTGCAGTCCCAGGGACAATTATATGTATAAATAAATCACAGAAGAGTATATGCACATGAATCTTTTGAAGGAGGGGGTGAATAAGAATTATACCAATGTATAATTATACCAGAAAATGTCTGATGTGCCTGTGCCACCCACTCATACGCACACGCACACGCACGCACACACACATGCGCACACACACACACCAACACACACACGTACACACACACACGCGCACAAACACACACCCACACACAGTACCTCAGAGACTGAGGAATGTGCACTTAATGGGCCTCTTTGTAGTGACAGTGTGAAAAGGCACACACACCCACACACACACACACACACACACTCACACACACACACCAAGAAGTTGAGCCCTAACAAGGCAAAACAGAGATGGGCTCGGTTGTGAATTTTTCAGATTATGAACCGGCTGGGTCTGGAATTGGCCCCGGCCAGTAGCAGACCCTACTGTTGCCCTCTACGGCACCTGCTGTGTCTGGCGGGGAGGAAGAGAGACTCCTCTTCACACAAGTGACCACAGCTGCGGAGAGGAGTAGTCTGTCACAGGCTATTTATCCACCACTTTGGGAATGGAAGGGCAGTGGATAAAAAAATGAAACAATCAATGAACAATTTACTGCTCTGTTAGGTCCTCTTTGTTACCGCAAACTGTTGTGAGCAGTTGAACTGTTGTGTGGCGAAGCTTTCAAAGCTGCTTTTCTTTTGGGAACGAGGAGGTTGAAATCAAGTTATAGCACACCGTTTTTCTCTCCCTCTTCAAAGCTTGATGGACTATGGGTTGGTACCCTTAAGCTAAATAAAGATAGAGTTCCACCTTCTTTGTACTAATTTAATCTCAGCTTCACCTGAGTTTCCAAGCCTCCATGCACCACAGTCCTCAATATCTTTCCTCATTCATCATGAGTTAAGCATTTAAGGTCCAGTTTTCCATTTTGGTTTATGATCCCCACCTGAAACTAATAGTAATAGTGTTTCCCTCTTTAGACTCCGCAGGGAGTCCTGTTTTGGGAGCATTACATGAACTGCATCATATCTTCAAGCCAAATTAATGGGAGCCATTCATCAATGTCTTATCGCTCGGGCATGGTCACTTCTGGTAAATTAAACAACTCTGAAGGTTACCCACAAGATAATTCTGCCCCATTCTGGTATGTTGGAACAGCTCGCCCTTGAAACATGCATAAACTAGGTGTTAGAGCCCGTCCACCATTGGAGTCTCAATACAGCGATCTTGACATGAAAGAGAATGGGAGAAGACAAGGGAGAAAAAAAACTCTAATATCAGGAGTAAAGATGGCCCTGTCCTGGACATGTTTTGTTTGGGAGTGGGAGATATACTAATGATCCCATCACTCTGCTTTCAGTCTTTGGTGATGTTGTTCCAGACTCCTTCTATATTTAGATGCCCTCAGCCTGAGCTTTCCCCCTCGTTTGTTTTGTGCCATTCCAAGGATATTATGCCCACCACCCTCATCTTATCAGATTGACATGAAATAACCCCGATATAATTAAACTATTATTTCATCAGATGCTGGAAACGTAGCACACAGATTTACTTGAATGAATGATGAGCTCTGATGATTGGAATACATCCAATTAATCTGACACAGGAATAAATCAAAACATGGATTCTTCAAAATAGGATCCGTGCAACGACAGTGTGAAGTAAACACAAACGTGTAACCATGAACATGAACATTGACAGACCATGAACAAAGGCACAAGGGACAACAAAAGCACATGGAACACAGGAAGTAAACAAAGAAGCACATGGCCAACCAAGGAAGCAAACACAATGAACAGAAACACAAGACAGGGCAGAACAAAGGGACAGACATGAACCAGATCAGATCCTGGGCAGGATCGTGGCATTTTTAAGTGTATTCTAGGAATATTTCTTGGGTTCAATGGGGTTGAAACCCATCTTCAAATTCTTGATATAGTTGGCCATGTTTACTTAAACAAATCAGATGCGATTTTATAACTTCTAGCCTGCTTAAATGTTTGAGATCTCCAATCACCAAATGTTTGAGATGTTTCATTAGTAGTGACTTCATTTTATCACATAAATCTGAAACAGACCCCACACTACTGGTTTCTAAACTGTGTACCTCTTCACTGAAATATAAAATAGGTTTGAATTCATGCCAAAACGGCTAAAAGCTCCAGACAACCACATCACCAGCCACATATCAACAGCACACTCAGTGAAACATTGTATCTTCCTGTATTATGTGATTTGTATTCACTACTCATGTACACATGTCGTAAATATATATATATATATTAAAATTGGATTTTGAAGGAGGACATTGCCTTGCTTTGCCAATGTCTGGCATTACATGAGCTCTGTTGTCTCACCCTTGAACAGTGAGCCATCCAAGTAATCCTTAACAAGGTCCTGGAGCAGGGCAATCAATGATGGTGTTTATCAGACCAGGGTGACTCATTAGTCCTGGCATTGACGTTTGATCTGCCATGCTGAACATTACCTCTCTGGCAGATTTTATTTGATAGGCGTCTGCACACCTATGTGGCATCCATATTGAGGTCAATTGATCCACAGAGAACCAGTGGAAGACATGTCAGAAGGACCTCAATCTCATGTCAGATGTATACACGTTTACAGTTTAGGATCTGACAGAGGATTTTTTTTGTCTTTTTAAACTAAGATTTCCTGTAAAATTTGTACGTTCACACATTATGATATCGACATATTACTTTGTATAAAGGCATTTTAAGAATGATGTAAAGTTACTAATTTATAAAATTCAACATGAACAATCGTCCCAGCTACATTTTTTGCTGCTGGAGTAATAGCATGCCAAACTTGTGATTTGGAAACCTGTCAATTTGATAAATGGGACTTTGATGAGGTGACTGTGTTGCCCTTGTGTCACCTCGGTATGTCCCCATTTAACCTAAAGGGCAAACTCTGTTTGACTGACAGATCCTCAAATAACCCAGAGGGGTTCATTGACCCATGACCATTGAGTGCTGTTTTGTTTGTGTGCCATCAGTTCTATCGGAATCTGCACTGTGGGTAACTTGCCACCATATACTGTACCATACTATTGTCAACATATACTGTTTGATTCATATTCCATTTTACTTCCTTGACAGCCCTTTGACCTGTGTTGGCTGCTAATATGCATAGCTTGCATAGCATAGCAGAGAACTGTGTGAGATGTTCCCTTCAGGAATTAGTGTTAGGGGGTGCCCTTTTCCTTTACTGAGAATAGAACCAGTAAATCAGCCATATTGGCATCTTATTAATTTTAATAGCTCGTTCATAAATCTGCAGCGACTCGTCGCAGGGTACCAAACAAGAGAGCATGGTGGCAATGGCATAAAGTCAGCCTTATCACACTAAAGCTGGTAATCGTATATTTTTTTCACTGACAAGACAGTGATTCAGCAAAGTGTTTTTAGAACTCAATCAGTAAAGTCTTTCTGAGAGCCTTGGTAATCGTATATTTTTTTCCACTGATGTCTAGGCTACAGCATCGAGAGACTGACTGAATTGCCTGGTCAACTTCTGCAATTCATGTTGATTTATTGATTGTTCCTCTCTGTGTTGACAACCTGAAACTAAATTCAGATCCTTTATGATGATGAGGTCACATACAGAGGGCATTGAAATTTGGTATTTCCGACGTAAAGCATACAGTATTTTGATATATTAATATACGAGGTGTGTCCATTAAATAATGAGACTAATGTTGTAATTCAATTGCAATGAAGAAAACGTGTTATACTTGTATAACTCGTATATACTTGTAATAACAGCCTCGTTATTTAATAGCCACACCTCATACTGGTTAAAATGTTGCATAAACAGACATAGGCAGGTATGAGATTCAAGACTAAAATGTCATTAGCGTCTGTGGTGGGAGTCCTTGCTCTCTATCTGAAAACAGCTACTGGGTAATTACTTCAATTACACTCTCTCACCTGCGTTGAAAGTCAGGATTCATTAGCCTTATCGGTCTATTAATCCACACCTAATTAAACATGTTGGACCTTCTGAGCCTCCCCACACAAAAGAATGTCACCTCTCTTGTTGCAGTAACATTTAGACTCAAAGGGCTGGAGGAAGAACAATATATTTCTGATGAATACATCTCTCAGGGTGTTGGCAGAATTTAGGACTAATTTAGCAAGGCAATAGTTTGTTCAAAATATCCTCACTGAAGTAGTGTTGAAGTAAAAATCAGCCTGAATGTTAAAATCAGTAACAATAGGTCGTTCTAGACGAGTTCATTCAATCCCATGTGCAGCAAGAGTAATGGCGCACAAAAGGCAGTGGTATGTCAGAAATACATTTTGGTTATGGTTGTTGTTGGCATGGTTTTGGCAAATTTCGGATACATCACACACCTTGAGGATGTTACTGCTTTTATGCCATAGTGAACAGCAATTACCAATATAAATCCATATAATTACCATAAATCTGATTCCAATGTAAATTTCACTTTTCTATTTTGTCTACATTTCAGCCTATGACAACCGGCTAATCAGTCCAATGTCTCTGCTGTTCAACATCTTTATTTTAGAATTTTTCCAGTTCTAATGAAGTCTACAGAGTTCTAATGAAGTCACAGAGACTGGCCTTCAGCCTTCAGGAAAGACAAAATGCTACAGCTGGTTCATAACTATTGGGGTTTTATTTGGCTTAAGACTACACAGTGATGCGTTGTGTCAGCTCAACTGTATTTTAGTGTGGTTTGATTTTCATTAATGCTGCTGGTGGACGTTACTATGAGCTTTGTTAGTTTGCATGATTGGTGTCTATTCCTGTTTGTTATAAACGGACTTGTTTCATATAACGAATAGAACTGCTGAGCAAAGCCGTTTCTGTTTGCTCTCTTAAAACCGGTGTCATGGCCATTTGTTAATATTCTCCTGTTTGAACGTTTAAAAACAGCATCACCATCGCTCCGAGTCAAACTACAAGTAGAGCATTTGGTCTGTCAGTTATGGTCTTTGCCCTGCAAGCAGTGACTGGATCCCATCATTAGAGGACACAGCTGTCAGATGGTAGCCTTTGGGCCCTTTGATGTCACACTTTGACAATGATGATTATTGCAGTTTATTAGATACATCGGGGCCCTTTTCAAACACTGTATCAGTGTTGTGTTGTCTCGGGTGTGCTACTGATACGGTTTCAAGACGTCCCAAAAATGCCTTCACATTTGAACCTGACCAGGTGATCAAGATCACCTTTTTTTTCTTCTTCCCACCACACAATATGCTGTCATTTTTGTCATTTATTTCTCTTCATAAACAATTGAAACCAAAGCTTACCCCCCACCCCATTTTATCCATGTCCTGGAGAACAAATGTTTGAATTCTTGGCAGGCTTGGATGATTTTCAAAACACATTAGGCTGAGACCCATTGATGGTCCTCTCACTGTCGGAGACCAATGGTCCAACACCACACGTAACCTCCACCCATCTGTCTCCCATAATATAGTATTCATTTCTCCTTAATATGACTGAGCCAGGGACACATGCAAAGGCCATTTGCAATGATGCGGCACGATCAGATGGATGGAGCACTCTCTCTTTCGTTTCCTGATGGATGGTGAAATGAATCCCGCTTCCTCCCGGTCCCAGAGCGTCGGACGCTGAGCTCTTAGTGGATTTGACACCTGGAGTCGGTAAGCGCTAAAGCGTGTCGGGCAACTCCGAGGGGATTGTCTCCTTAATGTCTCCTCTAAACTGTCTCATGCTAACTATCCAATGCAGGCCTTGCCTGGGTATGCCTGGAGTCACGGCTGTGTATTCAATGCTTTCTCTCATCATACTGTTCCCTGCTCCCAAGTGGATTCCAGCACGCTAGTTTTATTCACGAAAAACAAAAGGATCTTCATCAGGTCTCACCAACCCTCTTGAATTCCAATGTCCTCTACTGCAAAACAATCTCTTCACTGTTTCTCTCCTTCCCCCTTCTCCATCTTCCAGTTAATAATCAATAATGCTATATGATGATGCTTTGTTTATTGGAAAGCATATTATTAGTAAGAGGCTGCAGTACAGCTATAGTTATGACATTCATTAATTTATATTAGTTATTACATTGTTATAGATATGTAATGCTAGCTATAAAATAATCCTTTTTCTGATGCTGATCCAACAAATATAAACAGGCTTTATATTACATAGCCCTCGTTACATCATAACTGTACTTGTGCTATGAACTGTGTAACACACTAATTATGAGTATGTGAAAGCGCTTTGACTTATATGCTTTACATCATCAAAATCCTAAACCTAGTTTTATTTATGAACATATAAAATGTCAGTGAGCTGCTCCTCTTTGCCACTCAGTACGTAAGCATGTGGCTAATAATGTAGATAAGTGTGATGAAGGCAAATCAAACCATATGTTTGTGTTATATTTGTGTTGATATCCATCTGGGTATCTAAATGTATACGTGTAGGTATACCATGAGACTGTGTGTGTGTGTGTGTGTGTGTGTGTGTGTTTGTGTGTTTGTGTATGAGAGTGTATGCATTACTATTTACATGTGTATCCATGCGTTCGCCCTCTGAACGACTTCTGCTCTTATCTCAGCACAGACAACCAATGCCCAGGGCCCTCCAGACCTCACTGTTTCATTGGCATCACTTAATAATTAGCGTCCGGGCGAAAGTGATCTCCCTCTCCCATCCAAGCCCCGCCAAAACACTGAGTGGGAGGACAGAGAATACCCTGTGGCGGTGTCCCTACTGTGAACAATGTCTGCTTCCGCACACATACTGCGGCTGTGTCTGAGCCATTTGCAGGAAGCCATTCTCCACAGGATGTTGAAGCTACGTTGTACATAAACAGGTCATGGAGTCAAAATGGCCCCAAAGCAAGGAGTCTTAGCTGAAACAAAAGCGTTACATCAATAGAAGCACACTGAGGAGACAATGCTGGAAGAGAAGACGAGTGCTAGGGAGCAGCTGCGTTATTATGATATATATTTGTTATTATTTCATACCCAAGAGTTAAGACTTCATTTTGTAATTATGTCGTTAATTCCTGAGTGAGAAAACACCAGGCATCTAATGCATGATTGCAAATAACTGCTGTAATTTGGTGTCATTATATTTCTCTATAGAGACCTTATAAATGATCACAAATGAAAATAATATGTGTTTGACTTCCGTGTTTGCCAATATTTTCGGAGCTAAATCCTTGAAATATAGTTAATCTTTCTGTATCCCTAGAGTGTTCCACACCCAGTGATGTGTATTACTGTAAAGGAGCCTTAATTTGGAAACAGATTTCCCTTAACCTCTCCCTGTAGTGTGGTATCAATTCTCCATAATGACTGAATCCATGACACAAATCTATTTATGTTCAGCTCCTAATATCATAATGTCTTTTTCTAGTTTTAATCACAACAATGAAAGTGGTCAGCCTTTTCCAAAACAAAGCTTAACCCTTGCTTGATGAATATTATAGGTAGATAATAAATAATTATTAATTCATGAGCAAAAGTCTGTTTATAATTCTGATCAACTAATCAAGTGTATCAATGATCTGTGATCAATTGTAACTGTTGTTCTGCAGATGCTGAAACACTGAAATGAAACCAATGAATAGAGGTTCGAATATGTACGGAAAGTCAAACTTGGCATACACTTTAAAGATACACCACAGTTACTTGTTTAAATCGGTCCAATTCACATTGTGCCAACAACTCCTCAAGCTGTGGTATATTCATGATATAACATCACCTACTGTGTGACACTGATGAAATATAACATCCAATTTTATCTTATATATTTCTTACTATGTTATACAGATATGACAATACAACATTAAAAAGCAGAAACAAAGAACCGCTCAAACACGAGAAACAGAAGGATGGATGATTGTGATGGTGGCTGCTGGTCGAATAGGCAATGCAATGAAAATTTCAGCTCATTTTCTGGTCCAATTTAATATTTCTTCCATCCCCAACCCCCAATCATTCATCTTTACTCTCGTCATACATTGTTCATTGAAGACATACAAATCTACAAGAATTGTTCATGAAGGTGAAATGTGAAATGAGTTTCATGGAACTGCAGACTTGAAGGTCTGAATGATAAAATGGAGACCCTGTTAGAGACACACTGAAGAAGAACAGTTCCCCGGATTTGATAGAATATAAATGATCTGTCTTTTTTTGTTCCCCCCTGAATGTTTGCCATTCACCTCACCATTTGTCAACATCTGACTTGATGCCTTTTCTCTTCTCAAATTGATCCCTCTTCAGTCATATAATAATAAATAATAATGCATGTACAAATACATTTTTACACAGAGAGTGAGAAGTCTTTTACAGAGAGTGAGAAGTTGTATACAGACAGTGAGAAGCCTTCTGACTTTGTTTAATATTGAGAGTGCTTCAGAAGAAAGCCTTCATATAAGAATTTCATAAAGCTGCTTAAATGATTTGGCCTCTATCTTCGCTGAGTAAGTGTGTGAGTGTCTGTGTGTGTGTGTGTCTCTGTGTGTGTGTATGTGTGTGTCTGTGTGTGTGTGTATGTCTCTCTGTGTGTGTGTGTGTCTGTGTGTGAGTGTAAATTTTTCCATGTGTGAATATGTAAGCAAGGAAGTGAAATAGTGTGAAGGCGTGTGTACATGTGTGTGTGGTATTTCAGTGTGTGTGTGTGGGTGTGTCTGTGTGTAAGTAAGTAAGTAAGTAAGTAAGTTACTGAGTGAGTCTGGCAGCATGTGTGTGCGCACACGGACAGAAAAGCGATAGAGAGAGAAAGAGTGAGAGAGTGGAGAAGATAGTGACAGTAAAAAAAAAGAAAAGAAAAAAAGCTGTGCACGTTAGTGCCTGCCCGTCTCCAGACTGCGGATTTTTGTTGATCCGTTCGGGTAGAATTCTCAAGCAGACGTCTTTGGAGTATTTACACGGGCCTGGCTGGGTGCTACATCCATCAACCTGTCAGAGGGGGTAAATACAGGAGCGCTCGTGCTCCAGAAGAGAGCTGCGGAGAGGAACACGCTCGCTCGCTCACCATCCCATCACAGGCTCAGTTCCCCGCCTCCACGGGCTCGCGTGGAAACACGAGCCGTCAGAGGAAGGGAGCAGGAGCTCAAAAAGCCCCCCAGTACTCTCAGTGATGTAGCCTAGTTCACACAGCCATTCAGAAAGACAGGGGCCGTGACCTTCACTCAAGAACACAGCAGGCCCATAGAGGATAGTTTAAGAAAGAAATGGAATGGACCCTACTTAATAGTACGTGTCTATGGGTACCCTTATCAGTCATACATGGTGGACTTATCAATCGTAATGCATTGTCAACATCAGCAGGTACTTTTACATGTAATAGATGTTGTTATTACGTGTACTTGGGGTCATGTGAACTGTCAGAAGCAAATGGTATTTTTTTTGTATTATTTATCTGAGTATTAAGTTATATTGGAGACAGGCTGTTTTGGCCCACTTCATTTTAATGGTGCAACATCTGCTGTATTATTTCTGATAGGTGAAAATTCACCCTAGTTACCTCAGGACTCCGGAGCTGCATATAAGTATATTTATTAAACAACAATTGCAATCAGGCTCACTCCCAGCACAAGGCTGAAAGTGAAGCAATCATAAACACATCGCACAAGGTTTATATAGACAGAAGTTGAGCGTTCAGCAGAGATAACCACGTGGTGGATTTCTGCCGTCCGAGGCAAGGATGGAAGTTTTGCAAGGTCAGAAGAAGCACAGTTCGACCCTTCTTATCACTTCTGTCCTAAACATGCTCTTGTACATATGCAGACTAAGTGGCACCTAATAATCTAAGTTACACACACGCAGAAACACAGAAAAGCCATGTTCCTGCTTACATAAGCACATGATTCATACAAGGTAATTAATAATACAAGGCACTTGATTATTATATTCTTAAGTCATTAACAGTGTTTGGAAATGATCTCCATCAATTTCTGTGTGATTATGTGTGTATACCAATGTGTTACCATGAGAGGAATGTGTGTGTGTGTGTGTGTGTGTGTGTGTGTGTGTGTTGGGGGAAGGGAGGGGGGTTCTTTGTTTGTTTCTCCATTTTTTTCCTGTTGCAACTCTTTTGTAACTGTCTGAAATCCTGCCTTTCAGAATGTGTAACCTACTGTACGTAGATGTTCATGAACACATATTTCCCTTTGATAAAAACGGGACAACTATGTCTCCTCAAATCAGCCCTTTAACTCTCGTATGTGCTGCCCTGCGAGACGGACGGCGCCACTAAAGTGACAGCACGCGACGAGTCGTGTAAGATAAATGCAAGACCTCGTCCCTCTGAGCTTAACCTTGCCCTCCTGTCAGTGTTAATCACAGTGCGGGTTATTGATGTCCGCCGGTCGAACACCCCTTTGAGCGCCCCGAGGTGCAGCTTTGAGGTGCGGTCGGTTGAGCAGAGTCGACTCGCCGCCCTCGCCCGGGAATAATTGCCTGGTTATGCAACACGATCAAACAGCCGGGATCGGGGACGGAGAGCACTGTGGTGTGGCACGGCGCGGCACACAGAGAGAAAGTCGACACTTTGTGAACTGCCTTGCTTTTTCTTAGAGGCCGCTGCCTCAGCGAGGCGAGCCACATTGCTTATTAGCCTCCTGCTTGCACCCTTTGCTGTCCGCAATTACCAGAGCCGTGACCATCCCTTTACAGAGGCGGAGGACAGTGTAGGTGGGCGAATTATTGTTGGCTTGTATGCTGGTGATTGAGAACGCTGTGTGTGACAGTGGATGGCCAGAGTTTTGTTTAGTGAAGGCAGTTACATGGTGCCTATGTTGTACCATATATAGTACCTGGTAAAATAGAGCAGTTGTATCAAAAGAGAACTTAAAGTGTCTGCACGTAGTTCTCTGTTTTTAATTGTGATTTAATTATTTATAGGTGTGTGTTTGTGTGTGTGTGTGTGTGTGTGTGTGTGTGTGTGTGTGAGTGAGTGTGTGTGTGTGTGTGTTTTAGGTTATGCAGACATACCGTAATTTCCGGACTATTAAGCGCACCTGAATATAAGCCTCACCCACTGAATTTTTCAAAAATAATTATTTTTAACATACATAAGCCGCACATGTCTATAAGCCGCAGGTGCCTACCGGTACATTGAAACAAATTAACTTTACACAGGCTAAAATGAATATCAAAAGTAATACAATAGTGATTATTAGTTTTGCCAGTTACGATAAGTGCACTGTTGCTTTAAGAGAGCACAGTTGCAAGAGTCAATCAGAAGCTAGAACGTTAGATTGAAGACAGATAGATAGAAGAAAGACGCTAGTTTGAAACCAGTGAGCTAAAGAATTTGAAAAGACTGGATTTGTATTGTATTACACTTTTATTTTCTAAAGTGTTTTGAGTTTTGTTCTGTCTACGCCGGTAGACTGTGGTTATTTTGACATTAGTTAAGTTATTGAGAGATACTGAGAAATCGCCTGGAGCTAATCCATCCATGCTGCATCCATGCTAGCATCCTAGCTCCACAAAGCCACCGTATACAGTCACAGGTATCATAATCCATAAATTAGCCGTGTCATTGTTTAAGCCGCGAGGTTCAAAGCATGGGAAAAAAGTAGCGGCTTATAGTCCGGAAAGTACGGTATGTGAAAATGTTCACTCCTAGCAATAAAAGCATTTTATAGAAATTACATGTCTCACTTAAACCAGCAAAACAAACATGACTGAGAACATTATGGTTTACGTTTTTAACGCCCAACTGATGCCTGTCGCATATGGAGCGTGGGCCGGGAGCATGTTTACGTATAGACGCGGCTCTGGACGAGCACTCACTGAAGAGTGACTCATGAGGAAGCCCTCCTGTTTTAAAGCCTCACCATGGAGTGCATGTAGGCTTTCATGCCAGTTGACAAGGTAGAGCTGGGAAATAGAGACACACATTTTATGTTATTGACCTTTTATACCAGGATGTTTTGCCCTTTCTGAGAGATTTCTGCGGTTTTCTTTACACCCACATGGTCGACAGTTTGAGACTGTTCAGTGCAGTAAGGTTCTGCACACAAGCACCTCGGCAAACATGCCTTTTCTATCAGAGTTTCTTTCAGGAGTCTGTATGATGAAAGGCAGCCCCCACAGAAGTAACAGCAGTGGCAGTAGCCATCCTTTTAGACTGGCTAGGCAGATACCAAGTTGCTTCACTGAAATCGTTCATCTTCAAGGAGGCATAAGCCAGGAAAAAGAAATGACCCTAACTGGAAATGAACATGCGCAACATCAACAGGCAAATAAATGCCATGGGGGAAATATTTTTAAACCTCTTTTCGTTTCTCACTAGAAGTGATGGATCTGAGGTTCTAATGTTTGACCGGAACAGATCAAACAGGTGATGGGAGGAGGTCAGACTGGCCTGCTATGCTTTATTACTGCAGTCCCCGGCAGTGATGATGTTCATCTGTCATCCAGAGCTGGGACACAGGCAGTCAGAAACATCTGGAAATACTGATATGTATTGCGTGATGAAGACGTATGGCTCAATCAGAAGAAGAATCAATACCGAACCAATAAAGCAGAAAAATCGATCTTCCCTGGAGATTAAATAAGCATCACCGATCAGTTCATCTTCAAACTTTTTTATTTATATGAATTTCTGCACACACATTTCAGCTAGTGTTTTTTTGGTTCCTGTGCTTTCAATCATGTTATTGTCCTTCATCATGTTTTGTCCCTTTCAAGCACCCCTATTTGACGCACCAAAAATGACTGATGTCCCTCATCCTCCAAGTCTGATAATCACCGTGGAGGTTAGTGAGGGGAGACGCACATCACTGAAAAAGCCAGCCCTTTTTTTCTTCCATTTTTTTTATGTAATGGTCAACCTAATGGGAGGCATTGGCCCTGATTGCCATATGGAGAGGCTATGCCTGTCGAAGGTGCCATCTGCCGCCGTGTTTCCTGGCATGCTCTGCCTACTGTGCCTCAATGCGATGTTATTATAGAGGGGAGGGGGAATGGCGTGTGACGAGAAGATCTCGCGTGCTCCTCGGACAGACCACCTGTTTGTGCTGCCAGCACAACACCCATCACCATAGATCAGCAGTTTATCTATCTGTCTGTCTGTCTGTCTGTCTGTCTATTAAGAGATAGACTGTGTGGTTTAATTGGCTTTGCCCGCATGCCGCCATCAGGCTGCCGTTCCATCAGTTTTGGGGCAAAGGTTGAAATATGATTTATGTGACTTTTCATATTTCATATTCACATACTTTACTTATAATCTGGCAAACAAATTGCAAACTTGCTTTCATATAGCCATAATCGTTTGAATACATGATGTACACATAATTGCAATTCACAATGTCTCCTTCCCCCATTTGACATAGCTCAACGATTTGTGCTAAAATATCCCTCTATGGAGCAGCCAAGCTAATTTTGGTTGAAGCCCCCCTCCCCTTCACATGAACAGATTGCCTGACACATGGACCCCACCAAAATAAAACCCAACACAGAGTGGACACCGCTCGCTGTTAGCCACAGCACTCCAAGCCAAGGCTGGTTTGGGTCTGCACCATGTGAAACTCCACCACACGGGGAAGACTTCCTCGCAGTGCTTGCCCCCAATGCTAAACTCCCCAGACTCCCTGACCATGAAGCAGGACTTGGGGCACGGTTCAGAGAGACACTGTGCTCTGGGGAGCCGTGGCCCTGGGTTCTGTCCAGGCCCATTGTGGTGGCAGAGAAGCGGAGACTCAGGGGTGTCAGGGCGCATTAGGGTGACAAGGATTCCCCCCCAAGCAGCTGGCAACCTGGAGCCTCCCATGGTGAGGGGGGCAGGGGGTGGTGGATGGAGAGGAAAGTGCAGAACAGGCCAAGGGATATCCCGTCTGCTCCCTGGTCCAGAAAGGGGGAGAGAGAGGAAGAGAGAGGGAGGGAGGGAATAAAGAATGGAGACAGAGGGGGGGGGTAAGACAGAATGAGAGAAGAGAAGAGAACAAAGAAAGAGAGCCAGAAGGGAGAGGGAAAGTGAGGGAAGAAGAGGAACAGGAAAAAATAGAAGGAGGGGGATGGAGAAAAAGACAGGGAGGTGAAGCTGTCAAACTAGATGAAGGTCAGTGCTAGCCACCTTTCACTTAGTGCATAGACAGGTTCTGACAGTGTGAGTGTGTGTTATGCGTGAGATAGCATAGCTGAGTACTGCCTATGAGAATACGAGGTGCAAGGTATGTGTGAGAGTGTGTGTGTGTGTGTGTGTGTGTGTGTATGAGAGAGAGAGTGTGTGTGTGTGTGTGTGTGTGTGTGTGTGTGTGTGTGTGTGTGTGTGTGTGTGTGTGTGGGTGTGTGTGTGTGTGTGTGTGTGTGTGTGTTTTATACACCATTAATGACGGTTTCCTCAAGACACACAAAACAAGGCTAGCTGTTACAGATTGCCTTGGGATACTTGCACTCAGTGTGTACTATCACTCAGTGTGTACTATCCCTCAGTGTGTACTATCCCTCAGTGTGTACTATCACTCAGTGTGCTATCACTCAGTGTGTACTATCCCTCAGTGTGTACTATCACCCAGTGTGTACTATCACTCAATGTGTACTATCACTCAGTGTGTGTGGTGTAGGCGTGGCATGACTCTCACGCTGGACCCCTGTTCTGCCTCTTTTGTTACTATCCCATGACCGAGGTATGCTCCTGTTATTAAATATTTCTATAATTCCTTTCATGTGCTTGTAGAAACCTTTACATACTGATTAAGATTGTAATGTTGTGTACCACAATGGATAGTGAATGTTTCACCAACTGCACAGATGTGTATTTTTAAACCTTAAACCTTTATAGTTTTTGGCTCTGCAACACTGCATCGTACTAGCAGTGCAACAGGTCCGGTGGGATGCTAATTAGCTGATGCAACGTTGCAAATGTTGAGTGTAACTAGCATGAGTTTTATGTACAGAACACTTATAGATTCACAGTGGCTCTCTTGTTTTATTTGGCAGGAGCTGTACACGTCTGGCTCGCTCCCTGCCTGACTTCTGTTTTCTTTTCTTTGGTATCAGGTGCAACCTTTTCTGTATTTATTCTTCAGTTGTATTGTACTCTATGTATATTTCTGGCGGTTCACGTCCACTGTAGCCGCGTGTTGTGCTGTGTTGCTTAATTGTGCGCTTTTTCGCGACCGTCCCATGACAGAAGAGCTGTACATGCCTGTCTCCCTGCCTGACGGGACTGTTTTCCTTTCTATGGTACCAGAGAGACCGCAATAAATACAGCAAGACCCAGAACTGGTTGCAGCATCAGTTAATCTCAGCACAACACAACCCAACACAAGGGCACACCTCTGGTACTTTGGTTCACCTGTGAATCACTCAACAGCAGTGACTCCCTCTAACCCCAATTATGCTAGTACCAATATGTAAAAGCAGATAACACATTTACAGCTACAGGAAGAATTTTGTGCGTCTGAACCCCTACGAGGGCACTGTCACACTGAGAATGCCACCCTATTAAGACATCTTTATTTCCAATTATGATGTGACATAACATGACGACGTGTCCAGGGTAGTAGATAAGGCCTGGAGTCCCAATGAAGGTAGAGAGTTAAGCAGCATGCCAGCCTGCTCTCCTATTGGATATGTGTGCACATGTATCATTTTGAAGTATTGTATTTCTATAATGTGTTTGCATGTAATTGTATTGTGTGTATTTCAATGTTTATTTTTTTAAAGGTTGTATTTGTGCTACTGGTCTAACAGTTGACTTGCTTTCTTACGGCGCTCACCGTTAGAGGCTTCAACGGAGATGATTCCCATTCACTTTGAATGGGGTGGCGTCATGTGTTGCGGAACTGAATTGTGGTTCCGTTGCACCGCTTTTCTTGCGTTGCTTGCAGTAGAAAGTTAAGAAAAGTTCATCTTTTCAAGCGGCAGCGCAGACGCCAGCCAATTAAATCGCATTTATGTAAATATTCCAGCGCAGGTGCTAGCCAATCAGAACGCATTTACTCTGATATCAAAAGAGAGCAGGACTGAAAAAAGATGGCGGACCAAAGATGGTCATATTTGTACATAAATGTAATTTATTTGGCTTTTTATTGCTTAGATTGTTATAGATTGTAATCAACAAATGCATCTGAGGTGATTTGCGAGGTGTCTGAGCCAACTATCTAACTTTAGCAAGTTAGCAAGGAAACTACCCACAAGGTAAACAGCTTGCTAACAAAGTTACACAGCAGTCCGCAATTCATAGCGACAAGATTGTTTGGTGACCTGTCAATCTCGCAATATAAATGTCTGCGTTATCAACACACTCCCAAATGTCGGACAAGCCAACTGTCAAGCGTTAACGCAATGCGGATGCGTGAGTGCCCCATAAGCATTCTCTGCATACTGTTTCCTCTTTCGGTTCTGTTCCATATTCCTCTGCTATGCCCCTTCTGAAAAGCAAGATGTCCATCCGCATGTCTTATGTAAAACTGACTCTTTTTTTTCTGTCTTGGAGATATAGAAGTTATCAAGATTAAGAGATTACATAAGGTATTGTGCAACAGGTGGTGATGACTGATTGTTCAGTAAACAAACATTTTACGCTTTCGTGGACACACCTGGCACTTGCAAACACACACACACACACACACACACACACACACACACACACACACACACACACACATAAACACTTAATTTTATCCAACACAAACATATGGTTTCCACTAAGTATGTTTTGCCTGTTTCTTTTCTTAATGAGAATAAACACACATACCTATGGGGGGCCCTTCACAGTCTCTCAAAACCTGTGTGCCCTCTGAGGAAACAACTACAGGCTGAAAAAAGCAACGCAAAGTAGCAGAGGTTGAAGAAGTTAGATTCCAGAAACTTTTTGCTGGTATCTTCCACAAGAACCTAAAGCTTGATTACGTGTATGCGTGTGTGTGTGTGTTTGTTCGTATGTGTGTGAATGTGTGAGTGTGTGTGAATGTGTGTGTATGTGCATGCATGCACAGATTTGTTCAAGTGTGTGTGTGTTTGCGTGTGAATGTGTGAGTGTGTGTGAATGTGTGTGTATGTATGTGCGCATTAGTTCGTGTGTGTGTGTGTGTGTGTGTGTGGTTATGTCTGAGGAACAGGATCAGAGGATAGGGTGACCGCCGCGCTGTGCCTGTGTGGCCTCCTTTCTTGATGTTCCTCCCCACAGTGCAGCGAGGTCGTTCATCTTCCAGAGGAGCGCTCCTGCTCCTGCTCCTGCTCCTGCTGCTGCTCCTGCTCTCCTTTATTCCGTGCCAAACAGCCCTCCCTCTCCCTGTTTCGGCGCCCCCAAAAAAGAAGTGAAGTCATCTTGGGAAAATGAAGACATGAGGTGACATTGCAGATTTGAGCTGCTAGGATGGTAAACAACATCTTCTACGACGCCGACAGCTGACTGACTGCATGATGTAAATTGTACTGATAGTAAGAGACTCTATAAACAATAGTCATAGAATGCACTGGAAAGCCTATCCACCAACACAGCATAGTGCAGTTTGACTCCTCCACTGAGAGGGCTGTATGGGAGTCTTTTTGGTGAACCACGATCACCAAAAGCATTTGTATAACAAGAGCTCTCAATAATTTAAACACCTTCAACTCTTTCCATGTGTTGGCAAGGGAACTGCTTTCAGAAACTCCATAACATTCAGAAGCATTAAAAGCGTTCGGAAAAGCAATGGCCTGCTCATTCAATGGCTTCAATGCTCGTAGGGTCTGTCACATTTACGCTAGGCAGCTCTGTCATTCTTATCGGATTTCTATCCAATTTGAGTGTGCCCTTCAAATGAGCACAACACCTATTCATTCCCTACGAGTCGCCATGGCAACTGGGGGGCAAAAACGATGCGAACGATGCGAGGCGTAATACTCTGCGACCTTCACACTCCAGTGAGTTCGACTGGTTCATCAAAGTTATGGGAATATTCTCAAGATGAATACAATTTCGAGCAGACATCCATCCCCATTCACACCAAGCTGCAAAAAAGTTTCAAGCCACATGGAACACATGACTGCAGACGGGAAATGGGGAGGAGGTTCCACATTCACACTAAGTGGGGCTTTGATTTTAACTTCTGCACTTTTGGAGATGTGATGTACGCATTTGACCATTATGAACACATCTGGGAAAAAACATGAAAACAAATTCATCCTAAGTCTCTCTGAGAATTGATAAATGGAAGCGTCACCTGTTATTTCTGATGAGTGCCTCTACATTTGATCAGTATACTTTTGCTTTACTCAAAACTGTTCTTGAATGAGGTTGAGGGTACATTGCGGACACAACAGATGCATCTGCCAAACTGGGTCACTCCAAACTTTTGATTCCGAAACACCACTGCGCCTCCGTACCTGAAGGACGCCTGGGATCCTCCCAGGTCCTTCCTTCTTCATCTGGGCTTTGACAGAACGTCCCCATGGCATCTGCATCACAGAGGTGGGGGGACGCCGGCACGGATGCCTCATCTGTGCCCACGAATGGGACGATATGTCCTCAGACACATATCTGAGGACATTTCTGAGGACATATCTGAGGACATTTCTGAGGACATATCTGAGGACATATCCGAGGACATTTCAGAGGACATATCCGAGGACATTTCAGAGGACATATCTGAAGACATTTCCGAGGACATATCCGAGGACATGGCTGAGGACATATCTGAGGACATTTCAGAGGACATATCTGAGGACATATCCGAGGACATTTCAGAGGACATATCTGAAGACATTTCCGAGGACATATCCGAGGACATGGCTGAGGACATATCTGAGGACATGGCTGAGGACATATCTGAGGACATATCTGAGGACATATCTGAGGACATGGCTGAAGACATATCTGAGGACATGGCTGAGGACATGGCTGACTACCTGCATCTCCATCTCCCCATCACTCTCTCTGGTGATCCCAGTGCTGTTGCGAATTACTGTTAGCCTCGGCTCCTCTCCCAGACAAGTCAAAAAAACATCTCCTTAACTAAGCATTATCCTTCAGTGAGACTATCAGTCAGCCACCCTTCAATATCTAGGATGGCCATGTTAACTGGTGACATGGCCGACCATCTACATCACTATCTATCCTCACAGAGCTGAAGTTAGAAAGTTGAGCCTCAATGAAAAATCTCAAAAAACATATTTTGCCAAGGCCCTTGACCAGCGCCAGGCTCCCTAAATCCGAGTTCCGTTGCCATAACTACACATCGGTTCCCCACCTCTCACACTGGTGCCCCCCCCCAGGAGCAGTGTTGACAAACCGCCGATGTCCTCCGCTGCTTCCCCACAAACACATCTTCCATCATTTTCACCATCATTTTTTTGTCTAACAGAATCCATCTGAATGTACCGCCTGGTTTATTTCAGGCCTGTCTGCCACAGGGGAAGCACATGCAGAGGAAGGAATTTTCCACACAGCCATCTGATCTCACACACAAAGTGATACTAATGCTGTAACAATACCCAGCTGATGACATTCTGACTATATTTAAAACTCCTTATGTTTGTCTGGGTGGGTTGATCATTTTTTGAAAGAGTTACTGGCAAAGGCGCAAGGGTGAGATAGAAAAACATTGAAACTCTGCCTGACAACTATTACTATCACACTTAAGTTAGCACATAGTGCAGCTATTCTATCTGGTAACCATAGCTACAAATTGGCAAAATACACAGACAAACCTTTTTTTTTTCTTTACCCTTGACTGGGAATTGTGTTGGCCAAGCATATAGGTTGCAGAGACAGTACATTATTGAGCATTTCCAACAGAGCAGCTTTTGTCAGGGTTAGAATAACCGGGCACTCATCCAATTAGACCAAGACACAATGGAGTACAGAATGGCAGTTCGCCTGACTGATAGGGCTATAAAGTAAGTAGTGTGTGTGTGCATACGCGTGTGTGTGTGTGTGTGTGCGTGTGTGTGTGTGTGTATGTGTGTGTGTGTGTGTATGTGTGTGTGTGTGTGTGTGTGTATGTGTGTGTGTGTGTGTGTGTGTGTGTGTGTGTGTGTGTGTGTGTGTGTGTGTGCGTGTGCGTGTGTGTGTGTGTGTGTATGTGTGTGTGTATGTGTGCGTGTGTATGTGTGTGTGTGTGTGTGTATGTGTGTGTGTGTGTGTGTATGTGTGTGTGTGTGTGTGTGTGTGTGTATGTGTGTGTGTGTGTGTGCATACATAAAGCACATGTATGTCCCTGCTAGGTGCACCAGTGTTTGCTAACAGGGTCAACTGCTCTAGTCCACATCTCTCTTTATGGACAGATCTAATCACCAAGGAGAGAGGATAAGGAGGGGGTTGTCACGAGCAGGGCTTGGAGGAGAGTGTGTGTTTTTGCTTTTTTTGTCTCTTCGTATGTCTCTGAATGTATGTTTGTGTGCGTGAGAATACTTGTTTATTTGTCTGTATATGTGTGTGAGTGTGTATACGTGTGAGTGAGTGCGTATGTGTGTGAGCGAGTGTGTGTATACGGTATTTCCTCTCAGTGCAATGCTGACGGTCCCATTGAGATGGCAGTACATTAGACACACATTGCCTGTCCCAGTCGTGTGCACCTGGGGATGGACAGACAGAGAGGTTTCCATTACCCATCATCCCTCAGACCCTCTCTTGGTTTCATTCTGAAGAGCCTGCCGGCGGAGCGGGGGGTTCTATCCCAATCAAGCCACTGAGGACCCTCCACAGACTCATCACTTCTCTGACATATACACCATCGTGGCAGTCCATCGTCCATCGTAACGGTGCGTGTCTGTGCCTTAAAGAAACGGTTTTGTCTTAGTTTGAAGCAGTGCTTGTAAGACAAAGCAGCGGCTTGGTTTGAAACCGTTTTAAACCCTAATAAACATTAAAAAGTATGTTCTCCTCTCTGGAAGTGTGTAGAAGTTTGGTGTTTTGAAGCATCTGATCGCTCATTCAGCTCACAGAGTTGTTTCGTGTCAGACGTCTTTGTCCACTCGCTTATGAACTTAAACGATTATGAAGCAAACGTGCACCTGTCTATTCCACCACTGTCAAGGTTATAGACTACTGTGATAATGAATGGAGCACACAATTCAGATTATCCTAATTCCCAGGTATCTAATCTAAAACACAGCAGTCACCCTCAGCCTATGGTGATAAACTCTAAAGATGAGACAATCTCTCTAAAGACATAAGAACAACCATGAGTGTTATCACTTCGCATTGTGCTCTACATAGTGCTGACTGCATGATGTATGATCAGGATGATCACTGGCCTTTGCTGCTCCATGGAGAGAAATAGAATTAAATAAAGAAACCATAGAGATGTATGGCATCTCCGATCTCCCTCTCTTGTGTCAACCTGCTTGAGTGTTCCTGTGGCTCATCGGAGGCGGTGACCTTGGGCCATATCAGTACACGCCTCCCATCAAAATGCAAATGACAGCTGGGAGGTGAGGTGCAGCCTGCCGCAGACGTTGCCGGGCCCTAAATGAGGTGGCTGGTCGTGTCAGCAGAAGAAATTGGCATTGTGCGCCAGGCACCGAGTGTTCTCCCACTGAGTGATTTCCACTCGGCAAACCCACCGGTCTCTCCACGAGCCTAAACAATTGCTGTAAAAAGGGGGCCAGCAAACCCAGCGCCCAGCTAGAAAAGGGACAGCTTTAATACTGAGAGGGTTAGCTAAATAATGACCGGTATCTCCCAAATATCATGATGTCCCTTGAATGGGCTTTCTTCTTATCTACCTCTATCATTCCCTGTAGCCTTTCCTGGCTTATGTATTTCTGTTGTATGTTTTTTTTTCTCAACAGACAATTTACCTGAGCTTTTCCATTACCCAAAAGAGCCAGACACTGCTGGCCCTAAATTGCTCCCACAAAATAAGGAATCGATCCACTTTGGTCCTTGTAACAACAAGCAATTCACATCAAAGGGGAGTCATCATTTCTATCTGGTGACATTTGTGGGTCATTACAGTGCCTTAATGCAGTCAGGAGCTCTCCCCTGGAATGCAGTCTCCGGGTTTCTGATTGGTGCCCGTCTCTCCAGTCTGTGTGTGATTTGTGTGACGTCGTGATAGGATGCAAGCGCATAAGACAACAAAAGCGAGGCAGAGCTCACGCCGGTTTATTGACCCATAACCAATCTGCAGTGTGAAGGGGAAAAGGAAAGCCGATCTCTGAAGCTATCGCTCTCGCAGGGAACCTCCACCCCCACCTCTACCCTCGCTACCGCCAAACCAAGACCCCCGCACCACCCTGCCCCACACACGCAGCCCTTTCCAGCCACCAAGACCTCCTCTTGTTTTATGGCTCAATCTACTTTCATTATGGTGCGTGTCCTCATCCAAAGGAAGTCATTTGAAGGTCTTCTTTAAATCTCTGAGCTTCATCATCACCTGGAGGCTCTACAGCTGGAGCAGTCACTCAGGTGACCGTCATTAGCCCTAACAGCGCACCTCACAGCATTTATTACACACTCGGTTCCGCTGGAATACTTTTCCAATACTCACCCCCGTGGCACAGAATAAACGCTTAGAGTTTGTCTGTCATGAAGACAGGTCCACCTTAGGGAAGGGCTAAAATGACAGACATGTTTTTTTTTTTTTTTTTACTCAATGGTGATATTTCTCACCAGTGTGACACCTGTCACTTTCTGTATTTGGCAGCGCTTTACGGTAACTCCATGCGCATGAAGTGAAGTAGAATAGCACAAATCTGCCTCGTCTTATGAACAACCTGGTAGATAACAGGTCTTTTCATTTCAATTCACCTCCTGTCATTTTCATTTTCCAGTCCCTCGTTGTTGAAAAAGCTAGATTGCATGTTGGGAACCCATCCCATTTCTTGTTTGAAATAGCGGTAGTGGAATTTCAATCCCTTGTAATTTGTTCAAATAATGTAGTCTGAGGCACTGAGGCATAACTACCTCGGATTCACAAGACTGCCAACTGGGATTGGTTGTAAGCAGAGTCTGCTACGAAATTCTGTCGGTCAAACATTGTAATCTAAAATACATTGTCATGCATTGTATGGCAAGGATATAGTTATAATGATATGAAGGACAGCATTCATTAGCAGTATAGGTCAGTCTAACACCACATGTTGAATATCTCTTTCTTTTCACTCCTAAATTGATGCACTAGAGAAATAGAACAGAGAAAAATGAAATGCTTCTGGAGGAAAAAACTAAGAGTCCGCTGTAATTGTTTATTTTGTTGCTTTGTGTCAGCATAGTTATTATGTAAATTATGCCTGGAAGATGGTTTTATGCAAATGCATGCTGTTTCCCAGCCCCCCCCCCCCCCCCCCCCCCCACACACACACAGACTTCCCAGCGGCCTGAAATTTAGACTCTAATATGAAAAATGGGAGGAAGGTCAGAGGTCAAGTCTCCCTGGGTTTGGGCACGGCACCAGAGGCGGCGAGAGGCTCGCTCCGGAGGACATCGGAGGGTCCGCCTGTCTCGTGCCACTCTGACTCATCGTTGCTGTGAATCATCGCCCGTTTCTGCCTGAAGACGGCGTATAAATTATGTATCCGTGTTTTCATCAGCCCCGCGGGACCGCTCGCCGTTGGAAAGTCAAATGATTCCTGTTTAATATCATCAGGCGAAGCTGGGGCCCACGCCGTGCTGGGAAAGCCTGGTGTTTTCTCATAAAGAGGAATTAAAGGGCCCCTTAAAAACATTGTGCTTCACACTTTTGCCTCAAGCTACAGAATGCTTGTTTGACTCAGGCCACCGGAGAACAAAAGAATACTCGTATGACAGCGTTAAGAGGCAGAGTGGATGCATGTTTTATTCACTGAGTGGGGTATGGAGGTTAGCAACCTCAGCCATGGCTGACTTCCCTGTTTGCTCAATGTTATTCAAGAGGAAATAAGAAGCGTATTTAAAGGGACACTATGTAGGTTTTGTTCACTAAAGTGTGGTTTAATGACAAAACTGTCCCAGCAAGTGAATATGTTTGGTCTGTTTGTCTGTATTGACACCCATACAGTTTGCTATATGATGTAGTTGGTTTTACTTAAGTATGAGAGCCTGCTTATTTAGTTAGTATATTAATCAAATACAGATATTGCTTTCCTGATAGTTAAATGTTGATAATATAGCTTTAAAAAAAAATGAGTGAATGTCAGATAAGGAACTGTAGTGGAATATTGTATTCAGTAGACACCAAAGGCTCTCAAACGCTAAACTGTGCGCATGTGAATGTAAACAGAGATCTGTTTATTTTCTGTCAACACAGTGTACCTTTAACTAGCAGCATTTTCACAGCAAATGACTGTGTTTAACCAATCACTGTGCTGCAAAGGTTAAAGGTCTCTATAATCAGAGACTTTCCACTGACTTCTTCCTTGTCCAGGTGGAAATCATTTATCTGTGTTTCATTCCTTGACTAAATCTATGTCATATAAATTGGCCTGTATAATTATAAACAAAGTTAATGAGTTGAGATTTGTGTCCTATAATCTTGCAATCATTTTCATGCAGTCTACCATTACAATCACTTGTACATCCAGGCCAAGTCTTTTCTCTAGATCACTGAGCTCATATAAATTAACAATGCAGCACCAACACAGTAACAGAAGCAGTCAATCCTGTAGCATTAGCAGCCAAAACGTTAATTGTACAAAGCATGACCAGTTTTAAAACTTTAAAGATTAATGACCTAATACAACATTTGGCAATGGCCATTTTCTGGAAAAGCCTCCAGTCCCATGGGGGCAGAGTATCTCAAATCCATCTTTCTACAGTCTTCCAGAGGGGTGGACCACAAAAAATCCACTCAGGTGTAAAGTGACAGGAATTGCAAATTGTAATTTTTTTTTTTAAAAGTGCACTGGAACAGGGAGTGTTCAGTTCAGAGGTTTGCTCTCTTCAGTGTCCCAGATTCTCTATAGGTAGACTGTCATGAAAGAAATGCATGGTTTGGTCCATTTTTGTTGGTGTCATTACATTGTGTGACGACCCCGCCTCTTTTGGGTTGCTGGGCGGGCTGTTTGTCTGTCTCTGTGTTTGTGTTACAGATGACCCGCAGATGTGTTGGCTCGTCAGTTATTGGGAACACCTGGGACCGGTGTTCCCAGTACTATAAGAGCCAGTCACCCTGATTCATTGGGAGATTGCCACGGAGATCCTGACAGATATTCAGAGAGCTTAAGGACGCGCTGCTCGCGCAATGCTCATCGCTACGTACTTGCTACAATACAACATTCCACCTACTGCCCTAGCATGCATACATACATGACATCCCTACTGATCCACTGACTGTCCCCCACCTCACTGTAGTCTTGCCTGGTCATATGACCGTAGTTAATAATAAAGTAATACCTTTTAGAGTTAAGCTCTGTGTGAATCTCTATTATTTGCCATGGCTGTGAGCCGGTCATGACAGTTGGCATGGCTTTCAAAGCAACATGTCTACCATATATCCTATTTCAAAAGGAAAATATAATCCATTTACTGCCTCTAAGCTTAAAAGTCTGAAAAGATTCTCCTCTTACGCCATTGGTGGCACGGTGGCTCAGTTGCTTGCACTGCTTGCACTGCCGCCTCACAGCAAGAAGGTCATGGGTTCGATTCCCACATGGGGCGCTGTTGAACACGGGGAGAACATGCAAACTCCACACAGGAAGGCCCGGGAGATAGCAGGTCCTCCCCAGAGTGCACAGTGCTCAAGTGGGCTATCTCCCGGGCCTTCCTGTGTGGAGTTTGCATGTTCTCCCCGTGTTCACAAGGGGTCTCCTCCACTAAGGACCCCAACAGAAAAAACATGCAAAATAACAGAACACATGTCCATCCCTGACCAAAGATGGACAGTTCACTTCACTTGGTCCCCAGGCCCTACAAGCTGCCCACTGCTCCTGGGGGGTCCTTGAGGAAGGACAGTCCAGGATGGGAAAAAGCAGAAAATAAATTCACTGCGACCTCAGGCTTACCTGCGTGTGTGTGTGTGTCCTGTGTCGCCTCCATATATGCACGTGTGTTTCAGTGTGTCGTGTGTGTTATTAAAAACCTGACAAAGGTCTTAATTATATTAATAAATTAAGATGAATTAAGAACTCACGTCTTCTCAGAGTAACCACAACTGGGGCCATACAGACATCAGTTCCACCGTTATGTGATCTATCATCAGGTTTGATACAGTACTGTGCAAAAGTTTTAGGCAGGTGTGAAAAAATGCTGTAAATCATCGAGTCTGTCTGGGATTACATGAAGAGACAGAAGGATTAGTTCTCCAAGATGTTTGGAACAACCTACCAGCCGAGTTCCTTCAAAAACTGTGTGCAAGTGTACCTAGAAGAATTGATGCTGTTTTGAAGGCAAAGGGTGGTCCATTTTTGAAAGCATTCTTAGTTTACAGCATTTTATTCACACCTGCCTAAAACTTTTGCACAGTACTGTACATCTCAAAGAAATAACTTACACTTTAAGGCTAAAATGTAAAATATTAGCCACCTCTTGTTATAGGCACACAAGGTCCATTGCAACCCTTTAGTAAATTGTTTTTAGTAAATTAAAAAGGTTCCACAGTGGCTAAAGCACATCCAGCCAAAATGGATCTTCAAAGCTGTTGAAGATGAAAAACGACACAGTGTGAGTGTTAGAGGCCACTGAACAACACCAGTCAAACAAACACAAACCTGCCCTTGCCTACACATACACACACACCTACACCCACCCTCACACAATACACACATCGCTCTTTCCAGGTCTTTTAATCATCACAGACCAGACAGAGCATCATGCTGGGAGGTGTAAACACAGACGGGGCCGGGTGCCTTTGAAGCTGCCGGGTGACACATGGGGAGCATGTTTGCCATGACGACGCCTCTGTCTTCCGTACCCTCACTATGACTTCAGTGATTAGAAAAAGCATCTGAGTAAACAACCAACACCTGCTCAATTATTAAATCCATTCCTGAGACCAGAAGTCAATGCGATCTCTAATGCGACAGAAACATTTAGAATGAGACCCATTGTGTTGTGTGTGTGCAGTTTGATGGACCATGTCTGGTGAATATGCGAACGGTACTGAAAAGCTTTCATCGGCGAGCATGCATGTGAACAAAAGAAACTGATGAATTGAAAAGTTTGTTGATGTTCATCTCTCGGACTAAAACCAGCTGTAGAAATGTCCTCATTCCCCACCACCGTAAATATTATGAAGCAATGTGGATTTGTTTGTATCTTGTGCTTTACTTCTGGACTCTTTGTCTCTTACACACACACTCACACACACCCTCACTCACTCATCCTATCTCTCTGCCAACAGACCTGAGGGCAGCGTGTGTATCCTGCTTGGGCTGATTTCCAGGTCAACCCCCCTCCTTAGAGTGGTGTATCTAGGGGTCACCCCCCCTTCCTTAGAGTGGTGAATCTAGGCGTCCCCCCCCCCCCCCCTCTCCTTAGAGTGTTGTATCTAGGTGTCACCCCGCCCCCCCCCCCCCCCCGCCCCGCCCTTAGAGTGGTGTATCTAGGCGTCCCCCCCCCCCCCCCTCTCCTTATAGTGGTGTATCTAGGCCCGGGCGCAGGCCAGGTCAGCAGACATGTGATCTAAACAGAGTCGGAGTGGCATTAGTTCCGTGCTGTTAGAGCCAGAGCGCAGGGAGACGGAGAGCCAAGAAAAGCCCCCCAAGGCCAGGAGGGCAGGAGGGCAGGCCCTGTCAGGCCCTGTCCCCCTGTTCAGGCTCGGCTGCTCCTCACGCAGAGATGCAACTGTCACCTCCCGAAAGAGCAGGGGAGTGGGAGTGGGAGGGGAGTTTGAAAAAAAAGACCAGTGTGCTGTGCGAGGAGAGACCAGTTAGGTCCTGTTCTCGATTCTTACCAGAAACAAAAGAAAACAAAAAAAAACTCAAGCCTTCATGACAACGGTTTGCAAGTGGGGAGGAATGATCAGAACAGGTAGAGTGTGGAGGAATGCTGTGACGGTGACGGTGACAGTGAAGCAAACCTGAGGAATTTTATCCTGGGTGCCACACACACACTAATGCTGGCTGCCCAATCGGTCCTCACTTCTCTGAATGAACCCATATCCAACACTGATCATCCATTCACTCCCTGTGCTATTTGCTCCAGCCATCTTTAGTCACCTGATGCGATTAGTCAGACACACCTAGTCAAGACCTTTTGTCAGGCCGTGGCTAAGCTCTGCTCAAGCTAAACACATTTCTTTTAAAAAGACAAAAAAGCAGGGACTAACTATTAAGACATTGTATATAATAATGACACTATAATAATAGTAATAACGGCAAAGGAACAAACAAGAGGTCACACACTGTGCTGTGAAGAGATGCTTATTTCTGTTTATTTTTGATTCTGTTAAAAGACGACGAACATCATCGTGGGTAGCCATAGCAAAATATAAGGAAAATGTTTACATATTGTTGAATCATATGAGGTACTCACAAGGACAGTGATTTTACTTACTCCAGCAGGGGAGACTGTGGAGACCTCTGCTAAGAGGCAATGGGCGGATGAGTTAGGATCAGTGGGCGTCATGGCAACCACAAACAGTGCCCTCTCAGGTGAATGTAGATTTACCTGATGTTGGCCATCCTTCGCCCTTTTCTCTCTCTCAAACACACACATGCACATACTATCTCTGAGGGGAAAAACACATCTGAATGAACGTATTATTTCATGCCATCAGGAGGCAAGACCGATTCTGGTGACCTGTTTCCATGGCGACTGCGGGGGCCCGAGATATAAAAAGAGGACTGCTCGCGACCGTTACATAATCCCAGTCAGTTTGGATTTTCCACTCAAGTCTCTGAGTCTGGGGCACTTGCATTATTGAATTATTTTTAAGGCTTTCTAAATGTATGCTACTCTGCCACCAGGGGGTCTGTCTCACCCCACAGGATCTTAATATAGGCAAATATGACCCTCTAAACCTTTTCCATAATTATAGCTGACACACCTGCCAAAATACGTCAGTCTAATTCAGAACTGGGACCAATGTGGCGGTCTTAAAATGAATGTCAACGTGGGGATCGTCTTCAATGATCTGCTGGTTATGGGTAGTCTTACTTACCTTCACTTTCCAAGCATCTGGGCTGTGACGCTGAAGCGATGCTAGTCAGACATCCAACATACATAAACAAGAAATATCAGCCATCATTAGGACAATGGCAAAGAAGCCAATGCAAGGTATGCATATCGTTCTGTAGCACTAGTTATTACTACTTCAAACCAATGAGACGTGCAACGCGTAGCAGCCCAGCGGGATATGACTGCAGCATCCATTTACCAAAAACAATTAAGCCCCCATATTATCCAATACCACACATGAACAGCACAATCAGAGGAATAGCCCACATTCAACCGGGGCTTAAAGGCCAGAAGAAAGAAAGAGAGGCCCGAGGACTGACAGTTAAGGCACATTTAGTTGAAGTAGTGTGGCAATAGGAACTAATGTAAATAGTTCTGTTTTTATGTCCTGGTCTTCAGCGGAGGTGGTTTTGTTTACCCGTGATGATATCCGATTATCTAAACATGATTAGAGTCTGCCCTTGAAATCACATTCTGTCAAGCTTTGTTTATCATGATTCAAACCTGGACCAATTCACTGCTAATGCTCATTCATGTATGCTTTGGTCAAGATGATATACTGTAACTGTGAGCCTGTGAGTTGATAATTATCTATAAAACACAAAATAATCATTGAATTTCTCCACTTCAGTGCTCCGAATGGTTTATGGGAATAATATCCATTCAGCTCAGGCTTTTCCCTCTCATTTAATGCCTCCAGGTCCATCTGCTACGGAGTGCTTATTCTCCCATTTGTGTTGCTTTAAATCCCGTCCGGAGTTGAGTGAGGATGTTGACTGGAAGAAAACAGTCTCTCTCTTCAGGTCTCTCTCTTGTAAGCAGGTGCTAGCTACACCATTATTGAACAAATATGCAAATGTAATCACGGCCTTCTGTGGCGAATGGCAGAGTTTAAACGCTGGCACACACAGCAGTAATTATGTGATCATTCTGTCAGTAGCGTTGTGTCGGGATTGTATTGTAACATCAAAGGTCTCAGTAAATTACATAGAGTTCCCCCCGGCTGTACGTACACACATAAACAAAGGCTTTTCAGGAGCATCTGTAAACTGAAGGTGTCTGATCATGACTCAAGGGGCTGTCTTAACCGGACTGTGGTTGATAGACAGACAGTACAAAGAAGGGAGTTATCAGATGTTATCTTCTCTCTTTGCAAGGCTTGGGTCTAGTAAGGTCACTGCCCTGCTAAAACCACAGATAGACGTACTGGTATGGCGCGTTTCCACTATGGAGAAAAACCCTGGTGTCTGAGGAAAAGCCTCAGACTTTTATTGTTTCCAATCTTCCATTGTTTTCCATGGCCCAGATGGCCTCAGTATGGCCCTGGAGTGAGTCAGGGCCGAATCAGGGCTGGACTAGGGTCTTACAATACAACAATAAAACCAGAGAAATTTAAAAACAGACAGGTAGCATTACTTTAGGTTGCCTAGCAATGGAAATTACTTGCATTTGTAAAGAAAAATCTACAGATAAATTAACCAATACAATCAATCCAATCATTTCAAGACGTGCTTACATTTCTTTTCACGTGTATTTGCGCAACCGTTGCTAAGCACTGTTTTGAAGTTTCTAGCGTTGATGTTCTCTGTTTACGAAAATCACAACTCCTCAAAACTGAGGCTATTCACTGGCACTTAAACCAGAGGAAAAGCCTCGGGCTGGCCCGGTCTTAAATGGAAAAAGGCCAATATTTACCAAGGTTTATTTACCAAGCCTTTACAGTTAGATCATCATTATAAGTCCAGAAGCAACTCAAAATGCAATTGCACAAAATAGCAAGCATTTGAGGGGGGTTTCCATCCTACCTGTATTTTAGTGATCTTTCCTTTCAGTACGGTTCTTTTCTACACATAAGGTGACGGCTGTCTAGAATAAATACACAGTTAACGATGCAGTAGAAAATGATTGAAAAAGATGAAAAAGATTGACTTCATCAGTTAATTATTGGTCATTTACTTCTATATCATTATTTCAAATGATTATTCTGTGAGAAATGTTCTGTTGACTTGAATGTGAATGAATGTGAATGAACAAGACCACCATGTAATCAGGCCATAAAGGCGATGTACCCATCCAGAAAAAAACAAAAACCCTTTCATTTTAATGTTACTTGCTATTCCATCATTTCATTTTCAAATCCATGGCTGGGAGAGTTTAAAGCATTTAATCACTAGTTTATGAAAAAGGGTGACTGCTTTGCAATCAGTGTCATTTGCTGATTATAGTCCCAGGTTTAATTTAACGAGGTGGCTCATCAAAGGGCCTCACTTTTTGTTAAATTAGTATATTTATAGTACATTTTTGTGTGCCCAGCAGTAGCAAAAATCCAAATTTAAAATAAATGCTTATGGGGTACAAGCAGCAGTTTTTGATTTCATTTAATTTCTATATAAAAGGCTAAGGTGTTAATCAGTCCTCATAATCAATATTGCTCCTGGTTTCAGATGGCAAACACTGTCTCCCATATAAAAACTATATCATTAAACAAATTGTCCAGAGAGGACGAGAGAGTGGAATGTATTACTTGCACATTAAAGTTAAACTTATCTCATGGGTCTAATGATGCATTTAATACTAAGGACACTTAATTTGATATATTAGTTAATTATAATACTTCCTGTACAACATATGCACATAATAAACCAATCATTCTGATTGTGTCCTGTCTGAGTTGGGTAATGTGCTGTATTTACTAATAGTCACATCATAAACTATCCAGAAATGAAAAACAAATGAAGCATGTAACCACGTTAAAGGAAAATACACAGTCAAATAACTTTAGCATAGCATTTGCTGAACATAAAGATAATGCCCTATTCAGAGACTAATAAAGAAAATAGGAAAATAAACTGTGCGATGTCATGGGACTGAAATAAATCCTCGAGTGTTACCGTATGTGTTCAGTGTTATGTCACATCAGGGCTTTTCTTTTTTTTCTTTCCTCCTCTTCTGAGTAACAGTCATGTCAATGTATCATTTGTCCCCAGTCAGTTGTCAAAACACATCAGGCTTCCCCTGAGGTCAAACGTTCTAAAGACATTGGGTCACTTGACCTTTTCAGTTCCTCCCCCTCCTCAGAGGTCCCATCGAAGCCTGACCTCTCAGACAGTGGGAGCTGACCTCTAACCTCTGACCCCTAACTGCTGTTTCTCCAGTACCGATACACAGCACATCTTCATTCCCATGTCTGTTGGTGTTTTATATCTACTACAGGATCCATCATACCACTTAATCATCTAACAGTTCATAAGCCATCAGCTCCTCCAACCACGTCGTTCAGTGTCCTTTACGATCATGGTGAGCGAAGCTGTCTTTTCTAACGGTGCTTCTTATTGGCACTATAAATAATTCACTATGTTCATTTTCACACTTAATTTGCACCGATTAAAATTCACGTCACACATCACGTTTGCGGTTGGCATACCTGATGTGAGCTGTGACTTGCTGCTAGATTTCAAATTATGTGGATGCGTGGGATGTTGGGTTGAATGGTCTCTCCCCAGTCTCAGCATTTATAACCAGTTTTGTCCGAGGCACCAGAGCATGAGGTTTTTCAAATCATCCTCTGGCAAACCCGCTGGAGCACGACTGCCATGCATCATCCACCTGTTAGACAGGGGAACCATGTGCCTGTCCTAGAACTGTCCTTTGGGTGATGCCTTGTTTATGTGGAACGGCAAACATACATGCACACTCCTACAAAAGCTCAATTAGCCCAATGAAACAGGCTTACCATATCCGTCCTCCAAACCCGCCATTGCATGGATGTCCTCTGACGTCTAGAATGTCCTCTGTCATGTCCACCTCAGGCCAGTGAAGGTCTGCATTAATTCCTTTTATTTCTGGATTTCTCTTACTCCAATTCAATTCTCAAATCAATTCTCGCTGCAGAGGTCGTTTTGCTCACAAAGCCTCTTTATTAATCAGAGGGAGACAGATGAGAATTCACACCACTGCACACATAGCCCCCCGAGAACAGAGGCCAACAGACACGGAGGGGAAGACACAAACATGCTAGAACTGAGCCAACTTCATGGGGACACCGCCAGAGGGGAACCCTGTGATGTCAGAAATGAAGTCCACATTGGCCCGGGTTTAACGGTCTGCCTTCTATTGATAAGCAATATCTAGGAAACCCCAAGCATAATCACACTAGATGGGGGGGGGGGGGGGGAGCAGCCAGGCTATTAATAGAACCAGAGTGTTCTACCAGAGTGCGAGGGAGTGTTTAACCCGCTCACATCTGTGGCGAGGTGTCTAAATGAACCTTGGCCTATGAGACTTTCAATGACAAACCAAATAGGCATTTTACACTACGTGGTGGAGATGGGGCATGGGGGAGTGGTGATTTAACTCAAGGAAGAAGGGACTTCCACAAAAACAATCATGGCGTGGCCTCATTAAATACAGCTAATGTGATTAGCTCCGTCAGCTTCCTGCCGGCGAGCTCCCTCTGTGTTTGTTTGTTTATTTATTATTTATTTCCATAATATGGGCCCTGGGAGGACTGTCCATACATACTAGCACTGCAAATTGTCTGGGCAAATTGCTGGATTTCATGCCAACTAGGTTACATACTAATTATGTGTTGGAGCTGAGATAAGAAAAGCACTTTCACAGAAGGGAAAAAATAAAACCCTGGGGTTCATTCTACCTTGCCAAGACAAGCTTTTTCGCCAGGTTGGGAACAACATGCAGCTTCCATTCCAGGTGACCATGGCAAAACACAGGGTTATTATAGTTAACGAAAACTAAGACCAAGCAGTGAAATATTATTTTGTTTACTGATATAAAACTAAAAATGATAAATACTAAATAAGAACTATGATGAACAATGAAACACAAACTGAAACATAGTAGTATTGCAGGTAAAATCATCTACGTTTTCCCGCTTTGCATTGTGGTTCCTACACCACTGTGTCCTCTTCTGTTTGACTTCTTGAGAGACACTGGCCTAATGAAAAGGTCCTAGGATTAATTAAATAAATCATATTTGATGTTATGCAAGCTTTCAACCTTCCATTTTCAGCTTCTATACATCAAGGCTTTCCTCGTTATACCTGAAAAACTAACACTAAAATTTGATTAAAAATTTTTTAACTAAAAATAGTCAATTCCTCAAAATAAAAATAAAACTACTTATGCACTTGTAAAACTAACTAAAACTTAACTGAAATCAATAACCAGACATATGCAAACTTGTACATGCCTTACGCAAGAGATGATGCAATTCTGCAAAACATCTCAACAAGGGACACAGATTTCCCATGAATGACACTCAAGATTCTGCAAAACCTCACAGAAAGGAACATATGTTTGGAGCTCAGAGTGTAGCCATCTTCCCTGTTGAAACACTGAGCATTGGAATGAAAATGAATATGTTTCTCTGCATTGCTGGATCATCGGTAGCACATTTTCACAGTTTAGTATGCACAGTGAGAACGACACTGAGTATGTGTTCTGCATTTCGAACAGAACTAGTCTGAGCTCGAGAGATATCAGTGCAGTGTCTTCTACTGCACTCGCTCCCAGTCCACTCTCCATGTGGGTGATTTTTCAATGCCAAATGAAGCTTGTGCAGTATTGTGGCGTGGGGGTGGGAGAAGATTGCATTTGTGTGCCAGTGTGATGGAGATCCTATACGGTTCCTGAAGCCCCCTCGGTGGCTGATAAAACAAGTTTCTAAACCATACGCCTCAGCGGTGGCCAACGAATCAATACAGGCTTGATGAAGTTCCAGTGAAGCACGGCAAAAAAAAGGTTAATTAGGATTTCACATTTCTCAGCAAACGTCTCTTAAGAAAATTGGGGCTTTGCGGGTTCAGTGCAGAAAATGCTTTTGGATTCGGAAAAGCCACAAGAGATTTGGGTCTGGGACGGCGCCATTATTCACTGACATTCCTCGCATTCATCTTTTCCTCATCTGTTTCTCAACCTTAATCAATCAGGGTAGGATTTTCTCTGTTTAATGGCAGCAAAGGCAAATCTTGGCAGCAACTGTGATTTCAAAAATGAGACTCCAACTCTTGCTATTGGTTTATGCTTCTTGCCCAGTTTTTCCACACACACCAGTGTGGTCCAATTTAGGCTGATTCCAGTTTTTCTTAATGAGCAACAAATCATTGTCACCTCTGTACATTTTTTAGCATTCCCCTCGACATTCCAGAAATGCCTTACAAAAAGGTGATCAAATTCACACAAAAAAGCTAAAATGTCACCATGCCAACCAAATTGCTGGAAGAAAAGAGTTATAAAATTAAAAGTTAAACGTTAAAAAAATTCATAAGCCTTCCAATACCTTAAAAGGTCATCTTCTCTTTAAATGCCTTTGTATTCTGTCAGACCGCCCCCTCTTTTATTCCAAACGCACACTGTAGGCTAGCCATTTAGCGGAGTACAAACAGGTGATTATATCAGGGCTGACATCAAGGAAAGCCAGTTATCTCCGGACAGGATAGCGCTCAGGTGTCATGGTGACTCTGCAGATTAATGAGATATCTGCTCCGAAAAGGGCAGACTCCAAGTCACGCCAAAAGACACTTTAAGGTAAGAGGACCAGGGCTAGAGGGACTGAGAGGTCGAGGAAGAGTTCAAAGATTCTGGATCTTTAACATCCAGAGTGCTGGCAGACCGTGTCTGGGGCCCGTATTGATTCAGTCGGGCTGAACTTGGATCACGTTTCCACAGTCAACCTCACAACATCAGGGCCACATTGATTGAAAGAGGGCAGTCTTAGTTAATGGCATTTTATGAATGGGAAGCAGGCAGATGCAGAGTCGAGAGGAGGGTCACAGGGTCACAGAGAAACACTGCACTCAAATAATGTTTTGATTTACAATAATGATATAATGATTTGATTCATCAAATTGTATTCATACTTTATTAAAAGTACTTTATCAACTACTTCAACATGTTTGTCCGTATGTAAACATATAAAATTGAAGAACCCAATTGCAACCTATAATTTCTTATTATTGGTTTCCTCACTAAATCTTTTTGCTAGATTATACTTGATTGGGGTCAATTTCACACAACATTATCACGTGGAAATAGTACAAAAAACGGTGGCTGACTAACCAGTGTCTGAAAGACAAACTCCATTCATTCATCCCCCATGAAGCCCTCTCAGAAAAATCATGATATTTCTGGACAGTTTCAGACAACTGTTGCTCTTTTAGAAAATCACACCTTGAAAATGTTTGTTTTGGGTCTTAGGACTCTGTGGGGGGAACCTGTGCAGAATGACACATGGAGCAGAATATTCCCCCCCGGCATTCACCGAACACACAGTTTACATCTTTTCATCTACCCTGCCTAAGAATGCTGGCGAATTACAAATGGCCTTTTTTACACCTCTGATGGTGATGTCATTTATAAGACTTTTCTTAGATGAAAGGGAATTATTACAGTGATTCAAAATCAATAAAGGTTAACTGCAGCTGTACTCTGACAGTGCATGAACCCTTCCCTGTTCTGTGTGCATGTGTGTGTTAATGAAAAGCATTTATGAGGACCCTTGTGTGTGATAGCCTCGATAGCTGTAATGGTTTCAGGGTTCATAGCTTTTTAAAACTCGTACTTTCCTCCTCCAAGGGGTCACCATGGAAAGTGATGAGTGTGTCCTTTTGTTCAAACCTAATAGCTATTCGGTGTCAGTAGTTCTGCTATCAGAGGTGATCAATGTCCTCTAGCTATCCTTGGTTTTCCTGTGTGACATTCTAAAGACACCAATAATCCTTGGTTGGGAAGATCCTGAATACAAAATGCCTGTCCATGCCTATGTGTTTGGCTGTCCAGTGTCAGAACAGTGTTCTCTGCCATTTTAAAACAGGCTGATTGAAACTCAAAGAGAGGTAAAAATAGAGGATGTCTAAAGTCGCTTTCATGGTTTCATGACTTATTTTGCATAAGTGACAGTACAGGGTTTTTTTATCAATCAGCGAGAGTTATATAAGCTGAAAGAAAGCGAGATGCTGAGCCATATGGGTTGAAATAGTTTTTGACGTCATGCCCTCCAGAATTACACAGAAACTCTGACAAGCTGTATACGTTAACAATGCTCTACAGTCTGCATTGCCTCTCTGCTGGCAAATCTTTCTGCAGAGGCCTATGAAAATAGGTGAGGACAAGCTGTATCCAAGCAACAGGATTGTTGCCAGGTGACCGACACAGAAGTCCTGAGACCACAATGTCAGTGTGACTTTCAAAGGAGCGAGACAAGATACAATTTCAGCCACCAGCCAGGACACGCATGAAAGTTGTTCATAATCTCTTCTAATGAAAACTGATTAAAATGTAATTTGCTTTTATGCAGCTAAAACAATATTTTTGTATACAGTGCACCATGGAGTGTTTGCTTTTGTAAACAACTACTTTACCCTATTTTCTAAACACAATGTTTTATGACTAGACTGACTTGAATGGTTTGTTGGTGAAGTAGTTTTTTTCTCTGGCTATCAATTAATTTGAAGACATTTAAAACTAGCTTTGTACTACAATCCAGTCATGTTATTGGGTCAGGTCTGTTGTTAAATGCACATCATATTGTCAGTTGGTATCTGAACAAATGGTACTGGACTGATGTCTTATTTTGGGGGTTAGTATGAATGAGAAAGTATTGCAGCACAAGCTGCCCCATTCTTCTTAACCTAAATCTGTCTGATAACCCTATGAAATAAGACTAAGAAGAAGGACTGTGCGACAGGGAGGGCAAAAACTAGAAAGCGAGCTGGAACTGTAAACAGCCATTAGTGTTGGCGATATCAAAAGTCTTGTCTGTCAGAAGGCAAGCGGCTTTCATGCAGAAATCCTCGCTGGAGATAATGATCATTTTTCTTCCAGGCGAATCCACAGACATCACAGCATTTTTTTGTTTTAAAGCCTTTCTTCTCATCCAAGCCAGGCACCAAAGGCGGCAGAAATCCCTTATTTGTAAGGCAAATGGCCCATGTTGCAGTCATGAAGGGATGTGCATTGAAATGCTGTTAATGTTACAGCCATCGCACAGTTAGTGGTCCGACTATTCATCTCATCAGCCAGAGCAAAACACATGCAATTATGTGGTCATTCTAGGCTTCCAAGCTCATGTCAAATCACACACTGCACAGAATGATTTTACTCAAGCAATGATCTTGGTAATTGAGCATAAAATGACATCATAAATGCAGGTCTTGAAGTCAATACTAGACCCCCCTCAAACGGGCTGAAGCTAAAAGGTCTGAACACACACACACACACACACATACACACACACACACACACACACACACACACACACACACACAGACACACACACACACACACACACACACACACACACACACACACACACACACACACATAATTAGGAAACATAAGCAGGTCTCTCTCCTATTGTTTCAGGCCTCATAAGTAGGGATGGGTATCGTTTGGTTTTTATCCGATACCGGTACATAACCGATACTTTTAAAACGATACCGGTGCCTAAACGGTGCCGGAACCGATACTTTTATAAAAAAATAAAAAAATGTTTACGATTGACGACATTTAAGAAAGGCTTTATTGCCAAATATATGAACTGTTTAAAGTAGATTATATATATATAAATAAATACAAAACACCTTTTGACTTAAAACTTAAATAATATATGAACTGTTAACAAAAGTTTAGACTATACTTAAATAAATACAAATAAATACAAAACACACACACACACACACTCTGTACACACACTACAGCTTCAATACTTCAGCAATTCTTTTGTTCAATTAAATTTGTTTTCTTCAAATTGAACAATATATTAACTGTTTAAAGTATATTATAAATATAAATACATACAAAACACTTGGCTTCAAACTTTTTAACTTCAAACTATGAACATTATATTAACTGTAAACAACAGTTTATAGTATACTTAAATAAATATAAATAAATACAAAAAACAGCTTCAAACTTCTTTTGCAAAAATATGAGCATATTTGCCTTTGGAGTCAAAAATGTATTATTTTGTTGGCATTTATTTCATGAAATTTTACCATTTCATGATTTGTTTATACCTATCTTTTCTATCTTGTTTATAGTTAATCTTGTTACTTGAACACACTGAGTACGAGAAAATGTGTACTGCCCCTTTAAGAGACTACCGTAGGTTAAGTATAGCTGTCATCTCCGTTTATTTTTCAGTCTTCGGTTGCTGATCTGCCGTTGACTCTTTGCCTTCTCTCCACTCTTTTCACGCAATTGTTTTGTTGCATTTGCTGCACGTCGCGATGTTTGAATATTTTGGTGCGAAATACAGCCACACTTTTGACCGTTTACCTTTCGGTATTTTCTCTGTTAAAAGGTTGATGGCTAGTTCTGTTTGTGCTTGCTCTGTGAAATGCTGCATGCTCTTCACTGTCATAAGACTGTTGCTATGAAAACACCAATGAGCGTGAGCGACACAGGACAAAGTTTACATTGGGAGCTGGGGCAGTTTTACATGTGCCCCGCGGAATCTGCCTAGCAACTGTTTTCAATTGGCTCAGGCACCGAAATGAAGCACCGAAATCTGCGTTGCATTTCGGTCCGGGTAGGTACCGGTTGTATTGGAACCGGTTCCATATTGGTACCGGTTCTCGGTACCCAACCCTACTCATAAGCATTTCAAATTAAATTGTCTCCATGTTTCCATGGTAAAATCGTCCGCTATAATACAGCACATGGCCAAACAAAAGGGACAGCGAGAGAAAAATCCAGAAATGCACCGTGATGTACTCAGGTCACTCCTTATGTTTGCTTTACCGCTTCAGCGCCAGCGCATACGGGGATGAAACGCACTGGCTCAGACGATATGCAGGATGTGCAGTGATGATATAAGACTGGCTCAGACGTTATGCAGGATGTGCAGTGATGATATAAGAGCAAACCGCCTTTGACAGCAGCATCACTGTGTGCCTGTAACAGAAAGAATTCAAAGAAAAAATGAACAGGGAATGACAGGAAAAATGTACATTAACAGTCACTCTGTGGATGCAACATGCAGTTTTTTATGCCCAGCTTCTCTGGCAAGACCTCGCTGAACACAACAGCTTCACAATTCCGCACCCGGTCAATGTGCAGCTCCTCAGGCAGATTATTTCATTTTCGCTCAGTGGTGGTGGCAGCACTCTGGTCAGGGACCACATACGCCTCTGGCCACTTAGTAAAGTAGCCTAAGGTCATGAGAATTCCCCTGGTTGGTGGTGAGAAATGGGCCCAAGATGTCCACGCTCACACGCTCCATTTGGGCCTCCGCCTGGTACTGCTGCAGTGAAGCGTGAGAGTGCTGGGTCGGCCCCCTCTGAGCCGTGCAGGAGTCACACTGGTGAGGAGTCCTAATGACTCCAAAATGAACCGCCCTCACTGAGCTGTGCAGGAGTCACACTGATGAGAAGTCTTAGTGTCGCCCTCACTGAGCCATGGACCAGCTGGGGGACTCAACAGCGCATTCGCAGAGGCACCAGGAGCTGCAAGACATGGTGGTGGCCCCCAAGAGCCTGCCAGCGTTGATGCAGGAGCCCGTTCTGGCTGGTGAGGCAGGGCTACTGTGAATAGAGGGCCTTGGTCTCAGGATCCAGTGGAACCCTTGGTGGTCGTTGGCCTGGGAGAGGACGGAATCCTGGCTCTGGTCTTGTCAAAGCTGCTGGGGGTGGATGAATTCCCATCCACTCTACACACTGGCTGCTGCTGGTGCTGGAGCCGGCCATGGTTGCGGACTGCTACAGCCGGAGCCCAGAGACTGCGGTCACCACTGCCCGGAAAGATGCCGTTATTACCTGGGCAGGTGGCAGAGCTGCCACCACTGGGGCTGCCCTCATTATGACAAGACATTATAACCATAGAAAACTCAGAAAGCACGTAATGTAATTATAATTACAGTTTTTTTCCCCTATTTGTGAGTTATGAAATTAAGAGTAACAGTGCATGAAAATTTGAAGACATTTTCATGTTTCACTTCAAAAATGAACAGAATTTGCACTTTGCACAGGGGTTCACAAACTTTTGTAACAGTTTTGTAATTAATAATAGCTTAATGAAGGTTATAATTTTTTTTTTGTTGAAAGTGTTTCAGAGAGGTGTTGATTCAACTGTGTGGTCATGCGGTTTGTGGTGCTGATGAATTGTATTGTGTTACACTAAGAAGTTTTTTTCCGTCCACCGCATCTATACCAATGAGGACAGGCTAAATAACAGAAACACCTGTATAATGCAAAACAGTTCTATGGCACCACGAACTACAGTCTCCAAAATGGCCATACAGTTGAATCAATACCTCTGAAATAAACTACCAACTAAGGGTCTTTTGAGATGCCATATTTCTATACACCATGGAATACCATTTTAAAGGTATTTTTTAAATAACTAAATAAGACCATATCTGTAAACAACATAGGCTAAATGCATTTGTCATTATAAACCTTTGAATGGCAGGGTGTATTATAGACATGTTGAGCAACCTCCTATTAAATAATATAAGAAAATTGTAGCCTATAACTATGCCATGTGCAGTGCCAATCTTATCCAAATAACTAAGTTTTTCAGAGTGCACTTAATGAATGGACAGTTAGATGCCTTTCTTGATTGTTGACTATAAGCTACAAACCCCAGCCATCAAAACAGGCTCTACGTTCAAGGCCAGACAAGATTCTGTCTTTTTATTTGGAAAGAACAGGAGGCTCGGTGACCATGACAACCTCATTATAAGTCCTAGCAGAATGAATCTACAGTGTCTTCATATTCAAACTTTCTCCCTCGCTCACTCTTCAGCCTGGCATCACACAGACCCTTCCTCCATTAATCTCTCATCCCCTATGCATCATCTGAGAGGTGACTGTGTAGAAAAGGAAAGTGACAGAAAAGAAAAAGCTAGTTTGACCACAAGGATAGAGGAACACTTTCCAGAGAACTGGGATATGCTGTAGGGATTATCTGAAACTTTCACTTCTGAACATCACACTCTCCATCATACAGTAGATCTGGGGCATTTATTTTGCATCCAGTAGCCTACATGCCTACGGGTTTGCACAAATTCAACATTGGTGTTGAAAATATATGGTCTCTAACCATCTTTATGAAGGGGTTTACAGTATATTTGCACATCTCCAACATAAGTCTTTCCGTGAATTTCTAACTTGTACATCAACTCTGTCCCCTGTGGCTGTTGTTTCTAGAAAACCACCTTATATTTGCTCAGGTTATAAATGAACACATCCCACGAGCCTGAACTTTTCCTCATGTTTAACATGCAAACACTGCCACCTAGTGGTGAAGTTCTCTATGGGCGCACCTTCTGTTGACCAGCACTCCAGTTTACACCTTAGCGTTCCATTGCATACCTTTCTCTTTTACGGATTCCACAGTCAAGTGGCTTCCATTTTCATATTTAGCATTCACAAACACAAGCGCACACACACACACACACACACACACACACACACACACACACACACACACACACACACACACACACACACACACACACACACACACACACACACACAAAAAGACAAAGACAACAGAGATAATAGAACAGCCCATTCAGAAGGTAGGTTTTTTGCTTTTTTAATTATTATTTTGCCATGCTACAAAAAATAGGGTGTTGGCACTGATGGCGTATGACGTAATGATGTAAATATCACAAAATACACAAAATGTCTTTTCATCTTTTTTAAAAAATACAAACATTTGGTAAACTAATATCCATACCTGAAAAAAAAGCCAATATCAAAATGTCAATAAAAGTCCATTTTTAACTTGTGTATGTGTAACACCAGGATGAAAACACCCATTCACTGCATAGTCCCGCGTCCCAACAGGGACAAGTGGACTCGCACAGAGAACAATCTGGAATGTTTAATAATGCTGTCGATGGCCCCTAGAGGAATTCCGGCTTTTCCGAGACCTTTCCGAGTCGCGAAGAAGGATTTGGCAAAAGGGTCTCAATTTGTCACTACTGTTTTATTGGCTTAATAAACATAATCTATTTAACTACTTTCATACAATTACTATATTTTTTATGTATTCTCTAAAAAAGTTAGGTAGAAAACCAAAAACAAAATAATGCAAGTTAGAGCATGTGGTACATTTTACAATATGATACAATAACAAACGTAACAGGAGGACGCGTCGGAATCCAGATTCCTATGAAACTCTTCGCCTCTTGTATAGTAAACAATCTTTTTTAAATTCTTATTTTATGTTATATACAATCAGGAATGTCAATAAGGACACTTGACCGTACTCAATCACCAACGGCCCAGGGGAACTTTCTCTGCGACCGAGGTATTAAGATGTGAGTGCGATGAGCTTTTTTCAGGATGACTCAAACATGCATGCAAAAAGGGTCGTTCTTTGAAAATAGATATACGTACATATGTATACTGTATATATGCCCATTCGATCTGAGTACCTGAAGTACAACCAGCAAACTAGATAAAATTCCAGCTTTTTATAGTGTACAAGAGGGCATGATATTTTGGCATGTACTGTACCAAGGAGACTAAAGTGACTGTAGTGTACCTACTTGTGGTCCTTAAATTACAACACAGAAGGAAGGAGGGTATCACCTGATGAAATCTACAATGAGAAAATCTGCACTATAGTGTACCGTGGTTGTTGTTGTAGTGTACCGTGGTTGTTGTAGTTTTATAATTTTTTTGCAAGGCTTTCACCCATGTTGGGCTTCAAAACTGGGACCAAATTGTATAAGGTGAGGCTTTCCCTTTCAGGCCAGCTTGTAGAACACAGAGACACTTCTGCCAGTAAGCGCTGAGGAAGGGGCATTCGTGGCTACGTTTTTTTTAACTTTCTTTTCCTTTTAATGTGTGATACTTTTTTTGTATTTCAAGGCTGATATTTAAAGAAGGTCACTAAAAAAAAAAAACACAGCCCTATCACCTTCAGACATAAGAATTTCATTCTGCTTGTAAATATATGTACAAAAAACAAACCATAAAGACAAAACAACGAGACATGTGACAAGAAAACAAAACCAAACAAAAAAGGTGCAACTGGAGACAGTGCTTGGGTTGGGTTGGGATGGGTCTGGGCTCACATGGGCAGGTCAGTACTATTGTGTCGCGTCTTGCGGGTGCTGCCGTCATCGCGCGGCAGTGCTTTCTGCAGGCTCGACATGGCCGCCGTGCGCTCAATGTCTATAATGGCGTAGAGCTCCGTCCGCCGCGTGGGCGTCTGCGGCAGTGGCGTGGTGGGCGTCTTGGGCGTGTGCGGCCCGCTCGAGTCCGAGCCCTTCTCCATCTCCACCTCGATGTAGTTGAGCTGCCGTAGCTGCTCGGGCCCCAGCCCCCCCCGCCGAAAGTCAAAGTTGAAGACGGTGGGCTGCTGCTGGGCGGAGCCGCAGTCCCGGCGGGGCGGGCGGGCCGAGTCCGGCTTGTGTGCGCTGAGCGGCATGGTCACGTTTTCCGTGTTGACGTAGTTGTGCTGTGGGTCCAGGCCGTGGTGGAGAAGCGGGTGGGGTGTGTGCTGCGGTTGGTGGTGGTGGTGGTGGTGGTGGTGGTGTTGTTGGTGGTGGTGGTAGCCGTTGTTGAGCGACGGAGTCTTTGGCGCGTAGGCGTTCTCCTCCTCCTCCTCCTCGGCCTCCGAGTAGGGCTTGCGGGTCTCCCAGACGGGCGGCAGCGCCGGCAAGTTCTCGTAGTTGAGCAGGGCCGTGCGCCGCTGTGCCGAGTTGTTGGCGTTCTGCGCGTCGGGCGTGGGGATGGGCGGCCGGCAGCGGCGGGCACCGGTGGAGATGTTGGCAGTAGTGGTTGGGGCTGGGGTCGGGGCAGGGTTGGCAGGGGGAACGGGTGCCGGAGTGGGGTGAGGAGCGGCGGCCGTACCGTTGAGGTGCTCGCACGGCGATGCTTTAGCCCCTGATGCGGCGGTCTTCGTCGTCGACGACGACACAGTGGACGAGGATGACGGCGTCTCCTTGCGCTCTTCGCTGTCGTAGCCCGTGTCGCAGTCCGCCGACAGGCCCGAAGAGGGCACTGCGGAGCCATTGAGGGCCCCTGCTGAGGGAGGGCCGCCCCCTACGAGCTCCCCGTTGGCCCCAGTCTCTGCATAGTCCTGTTCACCCGCCGGGTCCGGCAGCCGCTCCTTGGCCATGAGCTGCCGCTGCACGGGGGTGGGGCCCAGCACAAACTTAACGCTCTCTGGCTCCAGCAGGACACGCCCTTCCGTCGCCTCATTGGGCGAGGAGGGCGCTAAGGTCTCGGGATTGGACAACCGCAGATCCAGAGGGGCGTGGACACTACTTCGACTCCGCCTGTCCTCTTGGACACCCGTTGTGTTCACGTATGTATGTACCTAAGAGAAGCAGACGCAGACAATCAGCACAAGGCAAACAATTTGTGTAGCAAACTTCAACACACCCGTCATTATATGAACTCTTTGGGCATACATCAGACATTTCACTAAACATCAGACATTTTATACAAACAGAAAAAAACCTGTCCTTGCATAATTGGTGCAGTAAAGTGCCATGCATAGCTGAAAAAGTAGAATTCAGCAGTGTCAAAAGGATAGCACTCCCTTGGGAACCGATCTCCTTTCCCATTCACACATTTTCCAATTAAGAGTGTTTTGTTTCTCCCATGGAAATACAGGTGACCATATATGACTGTATTCATAATCACTTGAATGAGCAACTTGCTTAAACAAACACTAGGTGGCCCCTCAGTCAATAGGTACAACAGGAGGATCATATTATGGCATGTAAGATGTGTTTTTCTCTCTCTTTCATTCTCTCTCTCTTTCATATTCTCTCTCTCTTTCATTCTCTCTCTCTTCCATATTCTCTCTCTCTTTCATATTCTCTCTTTCATATTCTTTCATTCTCTCTCTCTCTCTCTCTCTCTCTCTCTCTCTCTCTCTCTCTCTCTCTCTCTCTCTCTCTCTCTCTCTCTCTCTCTCTCTCTCTCTCTCTCCTCTCATTCTCACCGATTCGTCCGCCACCAGCAGGGGGTGTGTGGACTCTTCTCCGACGGAGGGCAGCCGGGCGCTGCCCACTGAGGGGTGTCGGCTGGAGGGGCGTGAGGAGGTGTCGCCGAACGAGGGGTAGCGCCCGATGCCATTGGGCAAGGTGGGCACTGAGTAACCTGGAGCTGCAGGGGGGAGAAGAGAGAATGAACAAAGAGGGAAATAAAGAGAGAAGAAGAATAAAGAAAGGAAGACAGGAAAGAACGACAGACAGAAGGGAGGACAAGACAGACATAAAAAAAATGTGTGTGTGTGTGTGTGTGTGTGTGTGTTGCTCTCTGGCAGGTCAGTGCAGGGTTTAACCAAACACAGCCACATTCCGCTACTCCTCCAACCTTTTCACTCGCCTCACATCAAAGGCTGCCCAAATACCATTCTGATTGGGGGAGGGGAACAACAAAAACAACAACATCACAACATGCTGGTCCTCAGGGGGAGAAGATGCCGTGGGTGGAGGGTCAGGCACTGATGACCCTGCCATGGGGACGTTGTTCTTGGACTTTCATCACAGCCACTCCCGCTCCACTCCTTCACTCTCATTCGCTTATGATCGTGGCCTTCCTGTCCTCTGATAGGTCTACTCTACATTTCACTCACTCTTCAGGTGGCTGGAGTGCCTCAGCGCACATTAACACTTTCAATGATTTACATCCTAATGATGGAGGAGTGTGATTACGGGTGAGGACCAGCGATGGGAGGGAGGGTGTGCGTGTGCGTTCAGGGTTGTTGGGTGGAAGGATATCCACAGGGGTGAATGTTTGTGCAAAGTGTGAGAAAGAAGAATGTGTGTGTGTGTGTGTGTGTGTGTGTGTGTGTGTGTGTGTGTGTGCTCTTACTGGTGGGGGTGCGTGGTGTCCTAGGGATGTCGGCGTCGGCGGGCGCTTGGATGGGCTCCAGCACCGGCTCCTCCACCACGCTGATGCTGTTGTTGTGCATGATGTCCTGCAGCATGTTGAAGATCTCCTCCGCCCGGGCACACTTAAAGGCAAAGATACCTGGAGAGGAGAAAGAGATAGATAGATAGATAGATAGATAGATAGATAGAGAGAGAGAGAGAGAGAGAGAGAGAGAGAGAGAGGAGGGAAAGAGAGGAGGGAGGGAGAAAGTGAGAGAAATTCATTACATAGGAGCATGGCACATATATTACGGTCAGCACACACACACACACACACACACACACACACACACACACACACACACACACACACACACACACACACACACACACACACACACACACACACACACACACACACGAAAACAAATGCAAAACACATTTAAGGTATTCAATATAAACTACATCTTTCAAAAGAACTCTGCAACAACAGAATCCTCACCACTGAGGGGGAACCAAAAACAAACAAACAAACAAACAAACAAACAAAACCCCCACTAAAACTCACAGCACCACACCAGGAGCAACGGGCACAGCAACACTTAAATGTCGAAGAAACACACTCCAACCAAACTAGAGAAAAAAGCGTGAGAAAAGGGGGTAGGAAGACTTTTGAGGGACAGACAACCTTCTCCCAGGATGACGGAGGACAGCAATACTGCACTGTGTGTTGTAGTATTGTGTCCGGAGGGGAAAGGGGGGTCAGAGAGGAAAGGTTCCTGGTTCATGTGGGCCTGGACTTACCAACCACCAGAGACAGGGACCTCGTCGTCTGGTTAGCATGGAGTCAAAGTGTACAGTGGTGATGTTAACAGTGGTGATGTTAAAAGTGGTGATGTTAACAGTGCTACTGTGCAAAAGCTATGTCAACGCTAACGAAAGCTGCACTGAAACACTCAAATGTGAGGCATAGAAACATTTCATAACTCTGGAATATATTTGCAACAATCACAGACTAGGCTTGTATGTGTGTGTGTGTGTGTGTGTGTGTGTGTGTGTGTGTGTGTGTGTGTGTGTGTTCATGAGCATAAACAAGATGTACTGAGACAGAAGAAAAAGAAAAAGATAAGATAGCATAAGACCATGAGAAGGAAAATAAATCCTTCACTTTCTATAGATTTTCTTTGATTTGCTTACAGTGTGAGAGTACTGTTTGTCACGCCAATACCATAAAGCCCTTTGGCCTGAGCTCAGAAACACAAGAACTGAGGACAGAGGCATATTAAAAGCAAGATAAAGATCAGGAGGGGAAGAACCTGAACAAATGAAAGAGAGGGAAAAAAAAACTGTTCATCTCCTCACTCAACCTCTTTAAATCGTTATCAGTATTTCTTTGCAACACTGTGCTTTGGCATCACTGTACATGCCAGTACAGCTACCGTAATTTCCGGACTATTGAGCGCACCTGAATATAAGCCTCACGCACTGAATTTTTTAAAAATAATTATTTTTAACATAAATAAGCCGCACATGTCTATAAGCCGCAGGTGACTACCGCAACATTGAAACAAATTAACTTTACACAGGCTAAAATGAATATCAAAACTAATACAATAGTTAGTTTTGCCAGTTAGATAAGTGCACTGTTGCTTTAAGAGCGCACAGTCAATCAGAAGCTAGAACGTTAGATTGAAGACAGACGCTAGTTTGAAACCAGTGAGCTAAAGAACTTGAAGACTGGATTTGTATTGTTGTAAACGTTTATTTTATTTTCTAAAGTGTTTTGAGTTGTGTTCTGTCTACGCTGGTAGACTGTGGTTATTTTGACATTAGTTAAGTTATTGAGAGATACTGAGAAATCGCGTGGAGCTAAGCATCCATGCGGCTGCATCCATGCTAGCATCCTAGCTCCACAAAGCCACCGTAAACACAAAGCCACCGTATACAGTCACAGGTATCATAATCCATAAATTAGCCGCATCGTTGTTTAAGCCGCGAGGTTCAAAGCGTGGGAAAAAAGTAGCGGCTTATAGTCCGGAAAATACGGTACTTATACCTGAACTGAACTGAACTGAGCTGAGTGGGGGATGCGAAGACAAAGAGTGTGGTATACGGTAGACAAGAGAGAAAGAAAGAGAGATGGCACGATAGAGAGAGTGAGAGAGAGTGAGAGAGAGATGAGAGAGGGAGATGACAGAGTGAGAGGAAGAGAGTGAGATGAGAGAGAGTGAGAGGAAGAGAGTGAGATGAGAGAGGAGGGATGTGGCTCACCCTGGCCGGTCTGGCAGCGGCGTCCGCTCTCGAAAGAGAAGAGGTTGGAGTCGTAACCATAGCGACGCAGGCACAGGTAGGGCCATTTGACGGCGTGCCGCTTTCGCGTGTGCAGGATGAGCTCCTCCTCCGTCAGCTCCATCACGCCGGAGCCAAGCTCGTTCCCGTCGTCATCCACATTTATGACCTGCACACACACACACACACAAACAAAAACACACACAGATTATGAGTTCCAGTGTTTCAAATCACACACATATACAAGCCATCTCCTCACACACACACACACACACACATTTATTACTTGTGCCAGAACATGTCCGTATGTATCTCATCTGTGCCACCTACGCACAGCCAGAGCACCTTCATTTAGCTAGTGCTGGCCCATTTATCTACAACCATTGTGCCTTCCTAATGCCTGACTGTGTGTTTGTACTGTGCTGTACTGTACAACATCCTTGGCACCGGTGGTCCGTAAGTCCAGGCCCACAGGCAATCCATACACATCTTGTGACGGAGTGCCGTCACTACCGATGAATATGTGCTCCGACTGCCATGCCATCGAGCCTGGCACTTTGGCATTGCGGTCAGGGTGCAGATTTGGTACGCTGTACACCCAGGTTCAAGGCTGGGTGGAGTGACCTCTCTCTCCCTTTGCTACACATCTGTTTGGGTGATAGGTGAGGTTTACTTTACTTTGCAAACTTTACTAGCCTCAGTAAAGCATGACAGCTGTGCGGGGGTCAAGCTCTGGCTAAGAACATCCATATGGTCCCATTGTCTACAGCTCCATGCTTGTACCGTTAGGGTAAAAGTGGACTCTAATCCACTTTTGAAGTCCAGCCCTTCAACTAGGCCAGAAGTTACAAGCCAGCACGAAACCGATGACTCCTGTCTGAACGTGCTTGTTGGCTACAACTGCACTCCTATCAGTAGCACAGATACTTCAGAAAGGTGGACGAGCTAACGGCAGAGATCAACTGGCAACTCATGATTAGTGGAGACGGGCTTCCATGGCATTGTTTTCATGCACTACACTGGAAGAGATACGAGCGCAAGGTTACCATCAAAACCAAGATGACCGGATGAAAGGACGATCACAGATAGAATGGATGTGTCCGCTCTCTCCAAGCCACTGGCACAATGCATTACTGATTAGCCATGCCTTATAGAAAGAAGAGTGAGGGCTCATGGCAACAGCCAATGAGGGGAGTGACATTATTCATCTGGCCCACCTCTTGTGTGACCCCCCCCCACCCAGGAGCAGGGTGGCAGCATATGACCTGGGGCCCCGCTGGGGACAAGAGAGGCTTTATGCTGCAGTGCAGAGAGGCTTGACATGGCCAAAGTAGATAACGATTCGGCATGTCTGAAATATGACAATCAGTCAACTGTTGGGACGCTCCACCAAGAGAGTCACATGACACACAACCCCTGGGGGATTACCAGGTCCTGTTGTGCCATGTTCTGGAGCGCTGCCTGAATGGTCGGTAGCAGAGATGAGAGACAGAGGGAGAATAAGGGAGAGACAGAGATTGAGAGATTAAGAGCGGGAGTGAGAGAGAGATTGAGAGATTAAGAGTGAGAGTGAGAGTGAGAGTGAGAGCGAGAGCGAGGGTCCAAATCTCAAAAGGCACTACCCTTCACACGTACGTTTATTCAGCCAGGAACAACACTCAAACCTCAGTAAATTAGGAGAGGAAGCGCTAAATCCAAACGCTGCTCAATATGACAATGTCCATGGAGATCAGAGAAAGAAGTGGAAAGGAAGTGTGAGTTGGGCATGTTAGGCGATTACTAATATTACAGTGCGCTTAAAAAAGGCAGTCACTATTTCAGTGGCTACATTTCACCCGGTGCCAAGCGGGAACTATCCATTAAAAAGCCTGAGACTCCTGTGGGATAATGCTAGGCCTGGCATAGTCTACACCCACACACCCACTGAGCAGGGTTGGAGCAGACTGCACAGCAATTTTACACATGGCATCAGTCAGACAACTGGCTGCACCGCAGGTAATAAACATGAACACAGAGTAAACATGTAAACAATGTTCTAAATATGGCAGCAATAATAAACACACACACACACACACACACACACACACACATTATGCACACAATAATTCGCCCTCCTTAGAGAGTCTTAAGGGAGAATAAGGGAGAGGGATTGAGAGAGAAGAGAAGAGAGGAGAGAAGACAGGGGAAAAATAAGGGAGAGGGAGAGAGAGAGAGAGAGAGAGAGAGAGAGAGAGAGAGAGAGAGAGAGAGAGAGAGAGCACTTACCTTGAATTTGCTTAGATGGTTGTCTGGGATGGAGTCTTTATCAGGACAGCTACAGCAGCTACCCATGGCTTCTTTAGAAGACCATTTGATCTCTGGAAAGCAAACAAAAAACCCAGAAAAGTAAAGAAGAGGGAAAAGGAACACACATCAAACATGGAGGGCTAAAGAGGCAGAACAGCAGGCAGCTATCGCACAGCCCAGTGGCAGCATCAGCCAGGCAGGCAGCGCTCTAGAGTGGGTGTTGATCTTTAGGAGGAAAAAAGAAAAGAAATAAAAATGCTGATTGCTGAAGCAAACTATTACGCATAGAGCATACATTTCCCAGCAGCCCAGCAGCACGCCTAGAGCATACATTTCCCAGCAGCACGTTTCCCCCTGAATATCCACACCAGCCAGTGAGTGAGTGAGTGAGTGAGAGAGTGGGAATTGACTGACAGCCAGAGCAGATGTTGGGCTCTAACACTCACAGCCCCTTGATGTCAGGTCTATTCCTCTGAAGACTACAGGTATGGAGGCAAGGCAGGTGTATTTCTATGGCACAGTTCATACACAGTGCTAATTCAAAGTGCTGTACAAACGATGGAGCCGTTGTTGTCTGTTAGTATTTCACAGAGAGAACCCATTTCAGTTTGGAAGGGGAGGTGGTAAGCAGTGAAATGAGATGAAGGGATATTGACAGCATCTCAGGTTGACAATAAAAAAAACACTGTGGTATCTGTGGAAGTACGGAACAATGGACTGAAATATCGCAGATCTCAGAAACCCACCTTCCCATTGCTTTTCAGTTAGGAAGTCATGACGCAAATGTGAAATGGGAGGGTGAAAACTGCCTTAACAACAATAACCTCTCCATGTTCATGAATATAGTTTACAAACCACACCATACATTTCAAGAGATGTACTTGTTAGATTGCTGCATCTTAAAAAAAACAACAACTACCTGTTTGAAACCTTAATTAAGTTCAAAATTACAAACACATTCTCTACTTGTTTGCAGCTACGGGCATGTGTGCAGCGGGTGCAGTTCTCCTACCCAACCAGCAGAGGGCAGCGGCACCAGGCTCTCTTACCTACATCCAGCCATCAACGTTCCTGGGTCCCTCCCCAAAACTCGCCTCGGTCATCCTTCACCATGTCATGACCCTCAGGAACCCGACTACACCAGCCTGTGGGGAAGAGGAGAGAGGTAGAAAGAGATCAGTACACGCCAAAAGAGTCGAGACACTTTGACAAATGTCTCTCATACACCTCATCCTGACTGCTTTCAAGTAGGGATGCACGATATTGAATTTGTACAGATAGCGTGGGCTCGTGACATAACGTTTCACATCCCGTCAAATGAGATCATCAACTTCGCTGGTGTCACGTAGCACGCAAGCTAACTAGCTAGTGTTGTCTAGGTAACTAGCAACTTATTAACTTCTATTAGCGCGCGACAGGTAATGTTGCAAAGCGTTGCACGCGGGTGGTCTGCATCTATGCATGCAACCTACGTTACGGCCAAGCTGTCGTCTCCTCATCCATCTCCTGAAAAGTTTCCTGACAAATAACATGTCAACATCCTCTGATACTGTGAAGTACTGCCACACAGCCAACGTCTTGAATTACGTTGTTGGCGCTCATAGTAACCAAAACATTTGCTTTGCGTGCGCATAATTTGAACGTCACTTTATCGGCCAGGTACATCGGCAGAAATGTTCATATCTGCAGATGCCGATAATTAAGTTTTGAAGCTTTTATCTGCAGATACCGATGTCGTGCCGATATTATCGTGCATCCCTACTTTCAAGGACATGAAACAGTCATCTTTCTGTGCCATCAATGCAGAGCTTACTCACTAAGCTATAACAGCAACAAATAGGGGCAGTTTAAAACACTGTCAATGCGCTTGATTTCAGACATGTGATGCCCTTCAGCACACATCACAACACAGCTCTCGTGTCTCCCCTGCGTGAGTGACAGAAATCAGCCCCATTAGGCCGCGTCACTCACTCCCTCCCTCTCTCACTCCCTCCCTCCCTCCACCCACCCCTCCACCCCTCGGCGAGCGTAGAGACAGGCATCCGCACCGCAACGGGGCGGCTGTGCACAGCTGCAATTACCCCGGTGATTTACACCCCATCCAGAGCGGGGCACCACGAGACGCCCTCTGCACCGCAACACGCCACACCGCTCCCCTCCCAGTCCCCAATCACAGGGGTTCTGCAGCTCTCTCTTGCTCTGTCTCCATTTCTTTCTGACTATTTCTTTTTCACACCGACTATTTCTATCTCTCTCTATCCCACTGTTGTTTAGCACTGTCCACTTTCTCACTTCAAATAGGGGGATTAGATTTAATGCTAAAAGTTTTTGAGAGCCAATGTTACCCTCCACCCTCAATCTCTCTAGTTTTGGTTGACTGACTATCATAATTCACCACACTTTTTCATTCATGTTCAATTTAACAAGCTGCATTTAGGCCCTATTAGAGATATATGCAGCAGTGTTGAAATAAATCAGCTCTTTGTTTTGAAACGTCAAAACAAAGTGCTCAAACGTCACAAGAGACACAAACAGAGGAACAAGGACATTTTGAAATACAAATAAAAAAAAGGTCATACGTACCGCTAAAACAACAAGCATGCACAATCAAGAGCTCTCTTTCTCTCTCTCTCTCTCTCTCTTGCCTTCTCTCTCTCGCTCTCACTTTCTTTTTCTCTCTACCAAAGGAATCTCAATCTTTCAATCCCACCATCATTGGGAGCAGAGCTGGCTGACAGCGGGTATATAAGGGCACCGGCGCTCTCACACACAACTGCCGTGCATGTGGGCAAACACACATAACACCCGTCTTGAAACAGGCTAGTTTAGACACCACACACACTCCCGCTTATGGTGCCAGTAAACACGAGTGTTACATGAGTGCTTACAGTCTCTCTCTCTCTCACACACACACACACACACACACACACACACACACACACACACACACACAACTAATGTGTGCACATTCAATCTCTCGCACATGCACGCTCTCGCTCACACAAACACAAACTTGCCAGCAGCACTGGGAGTGGACTGCGGGGGAGAACGAGTTTCGACTAAATGAATGTCTCTTGCTGTGCGAGAGTGTGTGTGTGTGTGTGTGTGTGTGTGTGTGTCTATCCGCCCACAGGTTCAAACACCTGAGGCCCGTGCCACGCCGCTTACCTCACCTGTGAGTGACGGTCGCAGAACCTCTCGCTGTTCATGTTTGGCACCCGTGCTAACAGGTTAGAGCAGCCACGCAGCCTGCGTGAGATGCGCGTCTGAGGCGAGGCTCGATCTACGCTGCAGCGGTGTGTGTGTGTGTGTGTGTGTGTGTGTGTGTGTGTGTGTGTGTGTGTCTCATCTAGGTTTTTTGGCACCGAGCCTGCTTTTCAGGCGTGAGGCGTGCAGTTCTCAGCAGAAATAGTGAAAAGATCTGTTGATAGTCATGGCTAGGAGTAGCAGCGCACACACACACACACACGCCACAGCAGTTCTGTGAAGTAGCAGTCACGCAAAGAGAGGTGAGCGGTGTGGTGCGGGCCTAAGAGGTCTCGGAGAGCAAAGGCCACAGAATGCAAGAAGGAGAGATGAACTTCGGGTATTTAGAAAAATGTGTGAAAACAGCGAGAGAGAGATGGGGGTAGGGAGACAGGGAGACAGAGAGAGAGAATGATAGAAAGAGTGAACAGAGTGATGAGGAATCTGGTATGGAGTCGCATGGCAGGGTGCCACAACTTTATCAAGCGGCAGCCATGGAAATCAGAAAATGGTTTAAGGCCATATCTGCCCACTCAATCTTTCATACAGACACAGAGGGTAGAAGGGAGGGGAAAAAAACCATCTGCCGCCGAGCATTTAGTGTTACACCGACCAAATGTGACCCGCTGTGCTTAAAAACGCCGAAGAACTATGACCTACTTTTCACAAGCCTGATTTGTAAGTCATTTTGACAATATACTAGTAATGTTCTCTTTTAAATTTGAATAAATGATCAGGAATACTCATTACATTAGTCAGACAGTTCTGAATTGGAGCAGCTGGATTGCAAGTGTCTGTGAGTATGCCTGCAGGCACGAATGTGTAGGTGCATGCATGCAAGCGGGTGAGTGAGTGAGAACAAGCGCGACAGAGAGAGAAAGAGATTGCAGTGTATCACCGTATCACCTTGTGGTCGCCATTTAAGTTTGATCACCTGTTAAGTGCTGATAAAAGAACCAACTCAAACACATTAAATTAGCAGCCAGAATGATGTTATGATAATGCAACCAAATCAAACATTATAATGTTCCAATGTTATGATCAAGCAGAGGCTAGGGGTTTCATTCTGACTGCGTTGCATATCCAGAGGTCTGTTCTACCAGACTCGAGAACAAAGGCTGCCTTTCCCAAAAAAACATTACTGTTCAAACTCCACGAGAAGCAGGAGCGAGTGTTCAGCTCGATCTCTCTCCTATTTTTGCGATATTCATACCACAAACTCCAAAGAAAGAAAATCCAGCCCTGTGTGTTTGTCAGCACCATCATTTCCGTAAGGCTAAGGTGTTCAAGAACCATAACGGAACGGAGTCTCAATGCACGATGGGTAGATGGAGTACAATGGCGACGTCGCCCAATTCCAGCAGTCTGGCACTGCCAGCCTTGCAGACCTCGCCCAGAGATTATCCGGGCCTTGTGAGCTGCCGTGGGCTTTGGCTGTCGGACGGCAGGGTTGGTAGTGAGAGAGGTAGCTCGAGGGGGACGTCTGTTTGCCTTTTCTCCCTCCCCCTCCCTCTGCCACTGCCTCTGCCCAGTCCATGAACCCGCTGGATTGACTGCTGCTGGGTTCTTTTTTAATTGCGCTCAGATGACAACAAAAATCCCTTCCCCCCCACCCCACCAATGCCACCACCACCACCGGCCCAACCCCAAACAGGCCAGGCCAGGCCAGCGGGCTGTCACCTGACTTGCAGTCGTGCTCTCTGGGAAATTCCCAGGGCTCTACACAGGGAGATTGGATTCTGATTCCATCACGTCCTTTTCTCCACCTTTTCATTTGGCTGCCGTCCCTCTGCCCTCCTTCCTCGCAGTTCATCTCTCTAGCCAACCTCTCTGAAGTCTGTCTCTCTCTCTCTCTCTCTCTCTCTCTCTCCTCATCTTCCCCTCACTCTTCTTTAAAATCAGCCAATGAATGAAAAGGTGAGAGGGTTCAAACATACCATAACATTGAACCATTGAGTCCAGGAGGGAAAGGGTTAAAGGCTCATTGGGGCAGAGCGGAGCACCAAACAGGCCGGGCTCACCCATTCTCCCTCAGCTACTCTGCATACTTTCATAATTAATGCAGACACTGGCCACACTCCGAGAACGCACACACACCATCTATTTTTACCCCTCTCTCTCTCTCTCTCTCTCTCTCTCTCTCTCTCTCTCTCTCTCTCTCTCTCTCTCTCTCTCTCTCTCTCTCTCTCTCTCTCTCTCTCTCTCTCTCTCTCTCTCTCTCTCTCTCTCTCTCTCTCTCTCTCTCTCTCTCTCTCTCTCTCTCTCTCTCTCTCTCTCTCTCTCTCTCTCTCTCTCTCTCTCTCTCTCTCTCTCTCGTCTCGGCCTCCAACATAAACAGAATGGGAAGAGGGCCTGTGCCTGGCACTTCTAAGCCATCCCGCTCGGCTCTTCAGCCAAACACAAGCGAACATAACTCCATTTTCTTTTGTTCACACACAGACTGTCAGAGAAGCACAATCCCTTCTTCCTTCCCTATAACGTTTCTCTGTCGTCTGAGACTGTGCATGTGTGCAGGAAAGAAAGAGAGGGGGAGAGACAAAGACGGAGAGAACGAGAGAAAGAGAGGGTGAGGCAGAAGGCAAAAGAGTAAGGACAGAATGAGAGAAGAGAAGCAGACGTGTGTGGGGGAGAGAAAGAGAGAAAGAGGGAGAAGGCAGAAAAAAAGAGAGAGAGAGAGAAAGAGAGAGACAGTGAGAAAGAGAGAGAGGGAGAGGAAGAGGGAGATGTGAGAAGGGGAGTCAATCAGATAAGGCTCGTGCGTTGGCTACTGCCGAGGTGGTTAGAGATGTGAGGCGATCAGACCGCCGGGACCTGGGCCAGTGGCAGGGGGGTGGGGGGTGGTGGCTGTCTGAGAGGGCGTTACGGCAGCGCGCCATCAGACACAAACAACCCAGGCGACTGACCCTCCAGCCCACCCGCCCCGATGAAGGATCCTCGCCCCCCTCGCATTCCTCTGCGCATTCCTGGCCTATTCTTAGCCACTACCCGTCACCTCCTCCTCCCCAGACAAGCAAACTCCCTCGGCATCAGACGGGCAGCGCGACAGGGCACCGTGCCAACCACTAGCTGAGGGGTTGGGGTTGGGGGGGGGCACGGAGCTGAGTAGGTTGAGGTGGGGCTGGATGGTAACACAGGACCACAAGGGGTGTGTGGTAATAATTGAATTCATTCTCAAGAGAGCTTAAAAGAAAATCCTACAGTGGTTGCGTGTGTTTTATCATTATGAAAAACACAACCTAGAAAGTGAGAAAACAAATGTAGCCTAGTTCACACGGTCGTCCTTCCATTTTGAACCTAATCTCACAAAAGGTACGCCTATGCCCCAACGACACGGTCTTGGCATGTCAGGTAGCCCAGAGTAAAATATACTCATTTAGGAATGTATTTCTCAAGACATCACAACAATGCAACTATTTATTCTTGCTCCTCTGTGCATGACGAGAACACTTGAGCACCCACACTTAAACATAAGGCATGGGTGCTCTAAGACCAGGGTGACGGACGCGCACGTGAATATTAGGTCATCCACACACAAACATAAGGCATGGGTGCTCTAAGACCAGGGTGACGGCTGTGCACATGAATATTAGGTCATCCCCGTCCTCGCCCAGGGCCTGGTGTGAGGGCTCCACCTTCCCTGCGCACCCACATACTAACCAATTGCGTTCGATTCAAGAGAGAAAAACTAAAAAAACAAAATGAAGAGAACAATGAAAAAAGAAAGAAAGAAAGAAAGAAAGAAAGAAAGAAAGAAAGAAAACACACATTCAGGCAATGTCGAAACATCAAGGCGTTCTGGAAAAACAAATACTCGAGTGGAAAATGAGATCAGAGAGTAAATGTGTGTGTGTGTGTGTGATTGTGTGTGTGTGTGAGTGAGAGAGACAGAGAGAGAGAGAGAGACTGAACAGTGTTCTTTGGGATTATTTGAGCAATGTGTTATTTTTCCATCTCACTGCAGAGTATGAACTTGTTTGCTCAACCGACATTTTTAATGCCCGGAGGGCCACTGGGGATGTGTGTGTGTGTGTGTGTCTGGGGATGTGTTCTTGAGAGACAAAGTCAAGAGCAGCAGAGCGGCTATGCTTGTGGCTTTACATGAGTGGAGGAGCCGAACTATTAGATGACTAAGCAATTACAGTAAATGACACAGCCTAGATGTAAAAAGAAAATCTCACGGAGAGATAATACCATGATCAACTAACCACATCAGAGATGTAAAAAAAACAATCTGGATGTCTCAGGGCAAATCAGAGAGCTCATGTAATTGTTATTAAATATAGCGATGAACTACTTAGTGTTCAACTGCAATTATGGGAAATCGGGTGATCTGATGAAAAACTAGGCTACTACATCGTGGCCTTGATATACAGAAAGCTTGGGCTTAGTGTCTATAGTGATTTGGTAGAATGTAGTTTGTTCAGACACGTGTAAAAAAAAAAAAAAAAACTGCAAGCACACAGACTACTTTTGTACAGCAGACAAACTGAAATAACTTAAATAATTCAAATGAAAACATTATGCCAGCCTGACTTGAAGACATTACTGTTCAGTCCAAATTTTGGTTAAACCATAATAACTTATGTGCATTGCTAACCTCCATTTCTGCCAACGATTTATAAACCATAACAATACAGACCTACTTTAACAATACACACTGTCTGTCTGTGTCTGTGTGGTGTGTGTGGGTTTAAATGAGTGTGTGTGTGGAGAGAGAGAGAGAAAGAAAGAAAGAAAGAAAGAAAGAAAGAAAGAAAGAAAGGCAAACCCAATTGCCATTACATGAACATAAGCCAGCTTGGGGTACTAAGTAAATCATTGATGTGACTAGTGGATGCAAGAGTTCCCAGAAGACTGACTGTACTACACACTGCAGACACTACTGGGTTGTAGTGCTCAAATGATAGACCTGGAACAACCACAACCATGGTGGCTCTCGCAGTAGAAACACAAAATGAGAATGCTGGGGAGAATGTGCTTTTGCATTTGAAATAAACAGAAAAGGTCACAGAACTTTAACTGGTTAGGAAGTGCAAGCTAAAACCTTTGTAGCTGTTCTTAATTTGGGTGAAACACACTTTAAGCCCATATTAATAGGATTACTTAAAACAAACAAATGTGTGGACAATAGTGGTCCATTCATACACATCTTCATCAAGTTGAGGACACAAGACAATAGAGAAACGCGCTGCAAACTCAGACAAACATTACAGAAACAGGCTTGAATTACACCAAACGACAATGGATGTATTTCCAGAAGACGCTTAAAAGTTATGAATACGTCTAGACAGAGAGTGAGTAGCTTCAGGTATCTTGGAGTACGAATCTCTGAGGAGCTGACTAGTCACATCCAAGCTCAGATTAAAAAAAGGCCAGACAACAGATGTGGCCGATCACCTTCGACTGCTGAGGAAATTCAGATGAGATGGCAGTTGCTAGTGCGTGTTATATGAACTAATTAGCTGCAGAGTTAAACTTATTTATTTGTGGGCCAAGCAGCGAGACTGCACAGGCACCCCGAAGGGTTTCTACCTTTTCCCACTATAACTTTGTAAGGATAATTGAGGAGACTGTAACGACAGCTAGATAACTAGCTATCATTTCATAAAGTCATTTAAAAGTTTCCTTGGCTAGCTAGCTAGCTAGCTACTTAGGCACCATAGCAACCAGGAAACACAATTTGCTGCATAGCCTGAAGCCAAGTTTAATATCTCAAAATCAGCTCACCAATAAAAGGCAGTCTTGGGTTAAAAGAGACTGTACAGGCACCCCGAAGGGTTTCTACTAGTGCTGTCAAACGATTAAAATATTTAATCGCGATTAATTGCATTTATGTCATAGTTAACTCAAAATGAATCGCGATTAATCGCAAACTTTTATCTATTCTAAATGTCCCTTCGTTTATTTATTTTTTCCATCTTTTTATTTTAATTTGAATGCCCTTATCAACATGGAAAAGTGGATTGGCTTGCTTTATGCAAATGTTTTATTTTATTGAAAACCAACATTGCCAAACAGGGCGGTACAAAATAACATTATAAAGTGCACATTTCAGGTAAACAAGGACTCAGCCTATAGTGCAGTTAAACCATGGCTTAATATTTTCTTTTTTTCAAGTTTGCTGGGAACATAGTAGTCAGGCCTCTTATTTCAGAAACAATGAACCGTAACAGTTAGGTTACCAATAAAAGGTAAGCCTACTACTTCTTTGCTTTCAGCCAGCTGCCTGTTGACATTTTCAGACAACAGTGAAGCTCGCTTCTTTTGCACGACACAACTTTTAAAAGTAAACTTTCCATTCAGAAGCTTTTTATCATCCATTTCGCCGTATCGCGCTCACCATTCACTCAAACCGTAACGTTAGCCTACTACACAGTTTGCGAGGCCAAAAAGAATGTAAATAAAAAATGTAAAAAAAATTATATATATATATATATATATATATATATATATATATATATATATATATATATATATATAAATAAATAAATAAATACATACATTTAAATTGCGTTAATCTCGCGATAAAAAAATTAACGGCGTTAAAATGGGCTTGTGTTAACGCCGTTAATAACGCGTTAAACTGACAGCACTAGTTTCTACCTTTTCCCACTATAACTTTGTAAGGATAATTGAGGAGACTGTAACGACAGCTAGATAACTAGCTATCATTTCATAAAGTCATTTAAAAGTTTCCTTGGCTAGCTAGCTAGCTACCTACTTAGGCACCATAGCAACCAGGAAACACAATTTGCTGCATAGCCTGAAGCCAAGTTTAATATCTCAAAATCAGCTCACCAATAAAAGGCAGTCTTGGGTTAAAAGTGATCATTTCCACTTGTGGATGATGTTAAATGGCTTCACACAGACATTAAACGATCCTGAGAGAAATAGTGGGACATCAATGGGGCAAGGGCTTACTCTGATATCAAAGTACCCCCTCCTCCTTGCCCTTCTCAAACACGTTAATCCAATGGTTCCAATTTCCACTGGAGTCATGTCAGAAGATTATCGTTAATATTACCAAGTTTCCAGGGGATAGATTAACGATTCAATTTGACCAATTGGCTTCCATTCCTACACGACACCATAACAGTAAAATAGCAGTAAATAAATCTATTTCAGTGTGAGTGGGAATGATATTAGCAACAGCGAGGGAGAGAGAAAGTTAGTGAGAGAAAGGGGGAGGGAGATATACATATATGTATGTGTGTGAGAGAGAGGGTGGTAGTCAGGTGATCTCTGCCCCCTCACCGTCTGCATTCCAGCCGGCCAGATTCCAACATCTAGGCGAGCTGATAACTAGAGCCGGAGGTAAAGAGTAAAACCAGCTCACACACTCTCCCCCTACACACACACACACACACACACACACACACACACACACACACTCTCCCCCCACACACACACACACAGAGACACACACACAGACACATACACAGAATGTACACCTCCTCAACACACAAGAGAAAGACATGCATGACAAAGCAATACAACCCACAAAATAACTCCTTAACACGCACTCTTACATAGGTCCCTCTTATACCTGCACACACACGCATGCACGTACACACACACGGTCAAATTATGCACATGACATGTGCGAATACAGGCATACTGACACACAAAGACACACATACTAAAGGTATGCACACACCTTAACCCTCGAGGGCAGAAAGGAGTTTCTGAGGTTACAGTAACTGGTTCCCCAGTAGTTACCAAATACACAATAAGTTAAACTCATGAAAGCCAATGCACCAAATAGGCTAAAACATCCCCAAATACCCCCCAATCAACCTGGGAACAAAACACCGTCAGTAAAGCAGAACATGGCACAGTAAGTAAACTACAGTCCTTGACACCATGAAAGACAGCGGCTGTCTTCCTTCTGGCTGTCTTTCCTCAGCAGTGCTGAGAGACTGCTTAATAATCAGATGACAAAGTGAGGGTGGAGGTGAGGAACAAGTAGCACAGGAGGAGGAGGAGGATTCATTTTTTTTTTTTTTGCCACAGTCCCAACAGCAGCCATCGGTAAGTTGAAGCTGTATGCCCTATAGGAATGTGACAGCCTGAGTGGGAGCTGGAGTGGTAGTTAAGAAAAAAAATGAAAGAAAAGACAAGGAAAGAGAGAGAGTGAAAATAAAAAAGGGGGAGAAGAGAAGAGAAAAAAAAAAGTGTTGGCTAAATCTGCCATGACCTCTGCCCCCACACCTCCACCTCCAGAGCGAATTAGGGGTAAACACATGACAGGCCGTCGCTAGGGTGACAGCAGTATGGAATGCTGCAGTCTCATCCCTCAAATAGTTTTTCTGTTCAAAATGTTTGAAGTTTGTGCCCCGGGTCATTTTTGCTGCTCTGAATCCACATATGTACTTCACCAATGGCCCACATCTTATCCCAGTTCAATACCTCAAACCCAAACTTGGGTGAAGAAAAAAAAAAATGGGTGGAGGTTTTTAAGATTTTGCACAGCTTCATTAACAAAACGGACAAAATCCACAGAATATTCTTGTGCAAATCCATTACATGACCTGCAAGGCTCTAGGTGAGTTAGCATGGAATGACCCATAGGGCTAATGAGATACAACACAAGACCACACTTGAACGACCCCCCCCCACATGCACACACACACACACACACACACACCCTGGAAGGCCATTTGGAAGAGCTACCATCACCTTAAGAGCGATAATAAATCTAAATAAAAGTGAAATGATGTTTCACTTGGTGCAAATTGGCCACTTCTTAATTTACCTTGTTCTCTGTCATTTGTGATTGACGGTTATTGACGCTTAAGCAAAGCCAGCTGACAGGGTTCGTTTGGCACGAGGCTCGGCACCAAATTGCCTACCAACTTTAGGAATCCAGGCAGAGGCCAAAGGCATGGAGCAAAGAAAAGCAGGACCTGGCAAATTCACACACGGAGAGACACAAAAAGGTGTGTGTGTGTGTGTGTGTGTGTGAGAGAGAGACAGAGTAAGTGAGAGAGTATGGGTGAGAGTATGTGCAAGTGTGTGAACGACAGAGAGAGAGAGTAGCCTACTTCTAAAACTACCTGGCAAGAGGATTCATACCCCCCCCCCCCCCCTCCTAAATATTCACACCTTCCCTTACGTCATTCAAATCTTCACACCTACAGCACTGGAATTCTCCTTGCCTGTCCTTGAACAGCCCCTCAGCAGCTGAGCCACTCACCAGCAGCCTGCAGTCTTTGAAAGCCTGGAGGGGTATATAGCCTGGAGGGGTATCTAGCCTGGAGGGGTATCTAGACTGAAAGCATAGATAAACCTCACAGCCCTTGTGGAAAGGGCAAACCGCCACCCATTACTCCAGATATGGAGTTCCTCTGGTTTTGTCTGGTGCTACACACCATCACAGTATTTTCGTGTGTATCGGCGGTATATTAACGGTATATTTGTATATACACGTTAAAGTAACACTATGGAGTTTATGGAGCCGCCAGCTAGGGGGCTACTTTCTTCTGGACTATTCAGTAACTTATTTGCTGTCTTGCTTTGTCTTGTGTTGCACTTGCTTGATGTTTGACTGTGTTAAGAAAGTTGTTGACTCGCTAGTTTGTCATAAACAAAGTAAGCAAATTTCAACAGGTTTCGCTAAATGTAATCTCGTTAGCGATGTTAGCAAGCTTGTTATAACACGCTTGGACATTGATGCTAGTAATAAGTGCTCTCGCGTTGGCTTCTTTGTAATGTTATTGTGATAGCTATGTTGGCTAGCTTGCCAACAACTTTCCTAACACAATCAAACATCAAGCAAGTGCAACACAAGACAAAGCAAGACAGCAAATAAGTTACTGAATAGTCCAGCAGAAAGTAGCCCCCTAGCTGGCGGCTCCAGAAACTCCATAGTGTTACTTTAATGCCGGTTCACAATGGAGATTTTGTTCTAATACATGTCATTTTCATTTGGAGTCGTGGTGGCGTAGACGAGCGAATTGGATGAAGCCGCATGACAAATTTGGGAGAAGTTTAAACCCTATTGAGTAGCCTACCACAAGGAATTTACCAACTTTGTTATGTATGACTGAAACAACAACAACAAAACAACACAAAAAAGTAATCTAAAACTTAAAATGAAAAGTCAAGAAAATAGTCGTCATTAGCCAGGAACACCAGCCTGTTGACATTTTATGGGATGCCCTGGTTCATGTCACGACATTGTGCTGAAAACACGTAGGTGGGTTTATAGCAGTGTTTCTCAAACTTTTTCAGACCAAGGACCACTTAGCCAATAAAAAAAAAAACTCGCGGACCATCTAACTAAATAGTATATCCCCGGAACAACAGGCCTCCTACCCAAACCTGGCGGCAGACAATTGTTAGCGGCACATGATTTGACACTCCTTTTTTTCGTACCGGTAGGGTAGTTATAGATATGACAATGCGCTAGGTAAAGCATCTGGAACCCTGCTCAATGCATGACTTGGTTAAGTTACAAACTATAGTTCGCTCACAGCTTCATACTCCCATCACACACTCAGACACGCCAATGTATCACACAACACAACCAATAAACATAACGATGCGCATAGCGACCACGCGGCCGCAGTAATTCCCTACCAACAGTAGGCTAGCCGACTGGCATTAATACAGCCATCCTAGTAGTCAACTTTTCATAATTAAGAGTTGTCATTATCCAACGTCACACAACACAGAATATAGTTATCACTTTGTTGTCTCCGCAGCGGGAGAAAAAAAACGCTGTGAATGCAGCTACGCGGCGGGATGATGCCCACTGCGGCTGAACCATCTCGCCGTCGCACTTTCTCCTTGTCTGTGTCAGAGGCTTTCTCATTTAATTTTCTTTTCATTGTCCCTGTCTTAAGCCACCAATCCATGACATTGTTAATAGATTAGGCAACTCTTTAATATATTAGGCTACTACTGACTGTGTTCTCTTCGTTCTGAGTTGTATGTTAGAAATGTCGCAATAATTTACTTGTGGCCGTCGCGGACCATTACGGGGCACTGGCGGACCACACTTTGAGAACGACTGGTTTATAGCTTAGTCAGTACAACATTATGTCACAGCAAGAAACAGAACCAGGACACAACTGGTTCCACTCTGTTGGGCAAGTGCAGTTTGCAGTGACATGTCAAGCAACGAGAATTTTACCTCAGCAACTGTTCCTGGAGAAATTCTATAAACGGTCTGTCATTGGGACAAAAACATGCAGTTTGTTGCAGTGACACATCGTTCTACCGACTATAAACCCTCTTTATGTTTTTGGTTACCTATTTCATTGCAGTATTGATGGTAAGCAACGTTCATGTTGTGACATGACGTAATACTGTAGACGACTACAACACTGAGATACTGCCCACCCCAAATGCCCAGTGCAGAGCTTTTTAAAAAAATCCCTTGAAAAACAGATCTACAAAACCCTTCTCCCTTATGGCTAAAGAACCTGAGGTGTAGACGGGTGAATTTCTGCAATACGCAAGCGCTCTTTGCTCCCCCTACCCTACCCTCTTCCTCCTCCTCCTCCTCCTCCTCCTCATCTCGTTTCACTCGTCCACCCACTCTCCTTCTAGCCCTCGCCGTGGAAAGGCTCGTCGCACGGCAGCCAATCTCTGACTCACGCCATTTGCATTCCGGGGGTCACGAGGGGTCACTCAATGTTGTTTTACATTTGTAAGGCATTCAGAATTATATAAGTCCACTACTGGAAACAGTGAGTCAGGAGTGGGCTCTTTTAAAGGGGCACTGGAGAGCAAATACGCCGTGCCAATTAGCTGAGCACTCGTAGGCATCAGCAGCAATTTATTTCAGCGTTTAACTTCATTAGCGTTCAACACAGCCTACCTATTCAGATAGGTAATGCTTGGATTTATGGCCCGGGAATAAGACAAGCTGTTCTTTTGCTGTGATTAGAGAGACGGAAAGGGAAAGCCAAATGAGAGAGAAGGAGAAGGAGAGAGTGAGTCTCTGACTGAAAACTAGTCATTTTGTCATCAAGAGTGTGTAAAAAGTTGCATTTGAAACACTCTGAAAGCCACTGGAGATGACATCACAACAGAGAAGGGGACACAATCTTGTGGGGTACATTTCCAGAAACAGACACTCGCTCACTCTCTTGAAAAAAAAAAAAAAAAAAAAAAAAAAACCCAGAGACAGCTAAGATGGGGCAATGGCTGACTGAGAAGAACAGCGCTGGTTTGGTGGCGAGAAGTCATGGGGATGGGATTAGCATGAGGCTAATGCTGGTTTAGCATCCCACCACACCTGAGACAGGCATTTCAGGGCCCTTCAGAAGGCTTCATTCCTCTACCCTGACCCCAAGGAATGATTTTTTTCTGAGAATCAATTAATCGATCAATCAATCAATTCATTCATTCATTCATTCATTCATGTTACTTTTCAGGTTTCTCACTAAAAAGCCAACACAGAAAGGAGGAATCAGTGTGATGCTCATGAATGGTTCAACGCCTGAACTAAAACAGAAAGCATTATGCATGTGGAAAATAAACATCCCTTGATGGCTTTAGAGACATGCCACATGCCAATCAGAAAAATATAGTCTTGGTTGAATTATGCTTCCTGTCTTCGATGCTTGCCTTTGTAAATCAGATGCATCCAAGTCCATTCATTTCGCTGACGCTTTTAACCACAGTGATACACAAAAAACTTGGAAAGGGTTAAAAATATGACAAATAAGGAGAAGGAAAGTGGGTTTAAAAATACAAACTGACTTCGTGGAGCCCTCTGGACAGGATGGAAGACGAGTATCTCCAACCAACATGCAATCAACATGCAGCCGGTAGGTCGGAGACACACACCCACTAATTAGGACAAAGATTTAATTTGGGAACTTACCCACTGTCATGAACCCTCCCACGTTGTAGGGAGCCGAGGCCAAAGCTAAGGCTGAGGCTGAGGCTGAGACCTTGCTTTCAGCTGAGCTGGCACTCTGTGCCTGACAGGGTCGGGAGTTTCTTAGGAGTTGGGAAAATCTGCTCTATTAATTGCAGTCATGCGATGTGAGTCCGATTAGAGAAGGCTGGTTTGTGAGGAATGCCACGTTATTTGTTTTTTCGCGGTGGCATCAATGCATCCCCATTCATTTGAAGTGACACTTGGCACTCGGCACTCAACTCCAGGTGCAAGGCTGTGCGTATGGGGGCATAACTACATTTTCCTGAGGTGAAAGGGGGCAAGTCAGACCATCAAACTCTGTTGGGTGATACTGACTTTAGTATCCCTTAACTAAATATGTTTTAAAAATCATTAAAAGAGTACTACTTCTGAAGTCAGCCCTGCTGTTTTACCATGTCATACCATGAGCTAAAATCTGCTTCATTTTATTACTGCATCCTTCAGACTATCCTTGTAGGCCTGTGGTTTTATGTGGGCATAGCGGTCATGCTTGCGACACAATAAAATGTGTCTTTGACTCCTACAGTGGTGAATGCGTCACTGTTTGGGCATCTTTCTTATAGGGATGTCACGTTCTGAAAACGTGACTGTACTTGTTTTTTCTACAGTACCGTACGTACCGGAGACGCAATTCTTCTGGGCCTTAGGGGGACAGCACTCCTACAACTGTTGTAGTCTGCCGTTAAATGCCAAAGGAAGAACACCTACCAGCATGGAACACTGATTTTGAGAAATCGACTCGTCGTGAAGTGTTTTGAAGTACTTTGCGCTCGAGGTGGATCATCAGGAATCATAAAAAGTCGATTGTAATCAAGCCCAGTATTGTTTCTTTTGAATACACATGCCACTACATACTTCACGCCACTGTTCTCTTTTGTAATGTTAATAGCCGTTTCTTTTTCTTTGTTACTAGAAGGCTACATGCCACTGTTGAAAAGTTTGTAAAGTTCAAATGTTTTTAATAAAAGGTATATGTTGAAGTACATGGGATTTATTGTATTGTTACCGCTGGTATCAACCTACATTTTTGGTATCATGGAATTCTTACGCCATCTTTTGTCATCTATTAGTGTACTGATTCAGGGTTTTAAATGCTTACATTAGCTTCTAGAAGTTTAAAGTGGGTGGGCAATGCAATGGGATTTAATGATTTTGATAGTGGACAAATACGCCACTGATAATGAATGGCACACAAGGATTCCGAGTAGGCGAGTTCTCCCCCGCGTTTGGATGCAAGTGACGCAAGGCCAAGTTCTTGCCCAAGCTGTTTATTTTCCACCATTTTGTTTTGCCAGATTGCCCTACAAGCAGTTGATTACCTTTCACTAGTTTGTTTCACCTGCAGCCATCACTTTCTGCTATTAAGAAAACTAGTCGATCATGTGATCACTGATCCACTTTAAAATATTTTCCTTGCATTCTTTTCTGCTAAAGGTCCCAAGCCATGTTCTGCACGGTGTACCCTGGCACTAGAACAAGTATTTAGTAGGGGCAGAGGTGGCAAACACTCTCCTCCATCATCCATAATCAACTCCAGCATGAGCGAGCGGAGTGTATTCAAATGGGGAAAATTAAGAGCGTCATGGAGCAAGTTAATTTCAATCAGAAGATGGGATTCACAAGGATGCAGTGTTACACCAATTCAGGATGTCATGATCATTTTTCAAGACATTCATCATCATCATCATCATCTTCATCACATGGATAGGCCATTCTTTAGACTGAGAAAGTGGGCTAGAAGAAACTGCTGATGTATGGACATCTGACTTTTCTCTGATAACAAACATTCCTCTGATAATAATTCTGATATTTCTGAAAATAAATAGGACATCTATTTATTTCACATCGGTTTTTCAAGGGTTGCCATAGCAATGATACTTCAAGACCACCATGAAGCAATCTCGTCAAACTAAAACTGTACGAGAGAGGAGAGGATCAGGATAGTGAGGGCTGGCAACCTCTGCTTTTAGAAGGAAGTGAGAGTGGGAGAGTGTATAAGAGCTCATCAACAATGATGGGTCTTTTGATACAGGCAGGCAATTCTATGTGTGTGTGTGTGTGTGTGTGTGTGTGTGTGTGTGTGTGTGTGTGTGTGTGTGTGTGTGTGTGTGTGTGTGTGAGAGAGAGAGGGACTGTGTACACACGGCCGGCCCACCCACACCCACACCCACTCCCTCACACTCTCACTTTCTCTCTCTGTCCCCACTCTCTTCACTCACTCACTCACTCACAGCCAGTTTGCGGTCAGGAGGTGCATGGCAGGATTGCACAGCATTCCTCCCTCTCTCTCTCTCTCTCTCTCTCTCTCTCTTTCTCTCTGTCTCTCACTCTCTCTCTTTCTCAGCATTCTTCCCTGCACAGGCGCCGTCGCCCAGGCAACCCCACACTCCCATTATGGCCAGCTGGTCTATTGGAGTGCCGCCCCTGCCTAGCGTCTGAACTTTTGTATCACTTCAAACAAGCCAGAGGGAGTTTACTTAAACTCCCACACCATTTTGGCCTGGGACAGGGGGGCCTGGGCCTCACTGGCTGTGGGACAGAGAGAGAGAGAGAGAGAGAAAAAAAACAAAAAAAAAAACAAGACGGTGAGTGAAAACCGGGCTGGGAGAGAGAGAAATCAAGATAGTAGGAGATAAAGAAAGAGAGAGGAGGAGGAGGAGATGAAGAAACGGGAGGAGAGGAGAGAAACGAGAGTGAAAGAATAAGAAAAGCTTCTTCTACACACTGCAGGATTAGCTTCATACTGCTATACAGTTTTATCTGTCTTCTCACATTAAAATTGGCCAAGCAGGGCCCCAACTAAAAGAGAGAAAAAAAACACACACAGAAAAAAGTTAAACATCAAAACTAAGCTACAACACAGAGTAAATTTATACCTAGAATCAGTTCTTTGTTTACTCAAAATATGTCAACGTATGTCAACATACCTGCACCAAGTAGGCTAATCGCTAACAGCTACGGAGAGGGATATCCTGATATATGGGATAACATGGTTGTGAGTAAAAGTTCAGTAGGCTTGTGCATAGCAACTTCTGTCTGTCTTACCACACAAATGCTTTTGCTCATAGTAAGTGGGTGTTCAGCCTCCCACACAAACTGAAACGCAATGGAACAGTCAAGAAGGCCATGTGCTCGCCTACTTACTTTTCTGCTTTGGGAAGAGAGAGAGAGAGAGTGTTAGAGAGAGAGAAAAGAGAAAGACAGAGAGCAAAAAACAGAGAAAGAGAGCTGGTAGTATTGCAACATACAAGTGCAGACACTGAGAGTCGGTCAGAGAATTGGCAGAAGACAGAGGAGGCCTGATGACCCGCTGACCTCTATACCTTTGACCCAGAGAGCTTACCCTTGGGAGAATTAGAGGCATTACAGAGTTTTTAATAAAAAAATAGCAAGATAACTAGCTAACAGTCAACAGATTTGTCTTGCAAAAACGAAAAATATCACAGTTTGCACTGACAAAAGCTAACAAGCTTGGTAACTGATACGTTTCAGTGATCTATGTGGCCTTATTGTGCTATAAAACCTGATTACATTTCCATGGGGTCATGATTTTGGTTTCAAGGGTGCACAAATGCTGAAGAAATATAGGCCTATGGGTGAACCAGTCATGATTGACATTACAAATTGGAGGGTTTTGAGACACGTATTATTGTATAGCTGCGATGGTATTTATTATTAAGTGTCAACTTTCATGGCTACATATACTTGGTCCTTGCTTGACATGGAAAACATTTCAATTTGTCTTTAGCTATGTGCCTCTTTGTGTTGTGGTGGAAGTTTGAAGTGTGAGTGACATTATAAAAATGGATAGTCTTCAAACTATTGGAAGAAGAAAATTGTGAAAGACTGCATCTCTGAAATGAACACCGCAATAAATCAAAGATGATTACATTACGTTACTTTAATATAATTTACCTACAGCCTTAGATGGCAGCACATACTAGTGTTGGCAAAAATAATTCAAAGGTTGTTAGACAGTTGCAGTTATGGTAAAGTAATCAATTTCCCGTAATCTGAGAGAGAAAAAAATCATACTGAAGGCCAGTTTGTGTATCGCCAAAGAAGGAAATTCAATTGTTTGTGATGACTTAAGTAGCGCTTATTTGTGTGAGGCACATGAAAAATATGAAAGGCCTTGTGGATCAAAATTGTCCACTTACAATAAACAGTCCAAAAGCAAACCCTGCTTTGGACAAAAGCGTCTGCTAAGTGACTAAATGTAAAATCTATCATTTCCAGTAACTCTCAGATTTTATAATGTTAGCACACCAGTTCAATTTTCTACCGTTAAATGTTTGCATTTGGTCCAGGGCCACCTAATGATGGGATTTGCCCCTATACATTTCCTGTACAGCGTTGTATAACCGAACTGCTAAAAGAATAAATGTAAATGTACCTCAGGAAATGCAGAATTTCACCCTGATTTAAACCTTACCAACTCTAATCATTTCTATAGGAAGTGGTAAAAACAACAACACAAAAAAAAACATTGACTAGCATACTTGCTAACTTTTTGCACAATGCATAAAAAGGTGAAGTGCACCTAACTTCCACCACACAGTTCCAGGAACTCTTTCCAAGCCACACTTGTGATAGGAACAGTTCATCTTGCTCGAGAGCTCAAACCCTCAATCTAAGTCGACGTTAAAGAGGTATTCTTCTGCTCAAGAGCTAAGCTTGGATCACTTTCACATTTTGTTGCTCGTGTTCTTTTTTTCAGCTTCGGGTGTGAGGTTTAATGCCACAGCGCTCAAAACTAGATTGTCTCAGTTCCACGAGTGCGCCGAGCACTTGACAATGAGTGGTCGCACACCTTCTCATATCAATATCTACAGAAACAGATGCCAGAACATGCTGTTCTTTTAGGCAACATTTGAGAGGCACATCTATTGGAAAGGAAAAAGGTTGCTTGTGAGAGGTAAAATATGCAATCCAACAGAGCCAGACCCATGATGCTCTCTGGGAAATAGAACTGGAGTCATCATCAGGTCAGAATGGCTCCACATATGGCTCCAGAGAAACATCATTCTACCACAATCATCATCATCTATAGAAAAATATGACCTCTATAGAAGGACCTCTAGTGTAGTTCACAGGGTTTTTTGGAAAGCTAGAATGTTGCAGGGCCAGCTTAAAGCAGGAAGCGAAGTGGGTCTTCTTTGCCCCCTGAAGGTGACAGTGGCACCAACACTGGTCACAACAGGTCACTGCTCAAGCAAGTATTCCACAACTCCAGGGTAGTAATTCAGGTCTGATGGTCGTAAGTCGGCCGCAGCCCTGGGTGAGTAAACCGTTGTGGAAATTCCCCTGACTAACTAAAAGTCAGTGGCCATTTCATGGGTCCACCTCATGGGTCCACCTCATGGCTACACAGCAAACTGTTCTTTCTCTCCAAGTCACCAAGTTGAAATGAGAATGGAAAAAAAGTTAAGACAAAACCCCTCTCTTGATTTGCACAGTAAGATTTCAATAGCTCCCAAATACCATGCCGAGGCCGATGTTTATAAACACGTCAGCCTTTAGAAATCAGACTGCGGAGCGGGCTTTTTGGCAACTAGCAAGCAAGTTCTACCACAAGGTAATTCAAATGCGATGTTGAAAATTCACTCCAGTATTGGGTTAAACATCACTGACGGTTCCAGGAGGAGGAAGGAGTCGGCTGAGAGCGGTCAGGTGGTGGGAGGTGTCCAGCTGCAGTCTGGAGAAGCCGGTCACCCTGACCACATTCTCCACAAGGTCAGTGATCCATATCAACAGACCACATGAAGAGTGAGCGTGTGTGGTGTGTGTGTGTGTGTGTGTGTGTGTAAGGCGGGGGGTGGATGCTACTTTCATGGTGCCTCCCAAGTGCATGACTCCCTAGACTGACTCACTTTAAAGAGCTTTGCTTTATTTGTTTTGTCACACGTTCCCAAAAGTGCTGTGGTTTTCGTGAAAGTGATTTTCTTCTGCAGACCTTGGTACAGTTAACCTGTGCCAGGGCAACATTTGAAATGGGTGTGTGTGTGTGTGTTTGTGTGTGACTGTATGTGTATGCAGGCCTATGTGTGTGTGCGTGAGTGTGTGTGAGTGAGTGTGTGACTGTGTATGCAGGCCTATGTGTGTGTGATTGTGTGTGTGTGTGTGTGTGTATGCAGGCCTATGTGTTACTTTCCCAATGCTAAAGCCACTGATGCATGTCTGAGAACACCAATTGCCAAGGGAAGCAAACGTCACGCATCAGAACACACACTCACACACCTTCAAACACACACGGACGGTTAAGGTTAATGCTCTATAACTGAATTCCTTTGACTCCGGACATGCATGAAGGCCTTCACAGTGTATAAGAAGTAGAACTGCACATAAATCTTATCCTGGTAAATATGAGCTTATTAAGTAACGGTTTGGTTTGAGCAGGATATTAATCAATTGTTTAAATGGGAATGCCTACGGCTTACAGCCTCGCTTCACAGAAACTGCAGCCTTTGAAGCTGTCTACGAAGCTTCTTCTAAAAGGAAGACTTAATAATTAATCTCAACCTTAAGTAGGAACAAAGTGGGCAATATGTTAGATCCCAAACACCCTAGCCTAGCCTAGCCTAAGCCCCTACTGAAGACTGTTACAGTTACACTACTAGCCATTTTTATCCAAACAAAGCAAGCTACAGAAGAAAGACGCATTTCGGCAGCAGTCGCACTCCCTGGGAATTGGCCTAAACCCACTGACCTTGGCAAGGCCGGTGCCCTGCTTTCCTCGCACATGAGCTACAAGAACAACAGCAAACCTCGGAGAGCAGATCTGTGCCATCTACCATTATTCATTTTACAGTTGAATTTGCTTTTTTTGGAGGGGGGTCTGACTGGGGGAGTTTGATTGCTTGTCTGTAATCCCTTTTATATAGCAGAAATGCTGTGCCTTTGTACCTTTTCTACAGAACAGCAAAACGGAATAAACATGGAATGGGGGGACGTTGTTGATCTGCCTTTAAGCTGGCAGCGATGTCAAGTCATAGAGCCGGAACGATGTCTGTGTACGTCAGAACACACAAATCTGCACACCATCTCTCCGCTCGAGTCTGAACCTGGCAATAACTGTGCACGACTTATAAGAGCCCACCGACACTAAGTGTACCCATCATTGTTTTTGAAAGTACCAAGTAGACTTGTTGTTTATCAGACGCAGATGTTATGGCGCCTTCGAGAGTACTCAGAATTCAGAGAGTCAGAGATGACACTTCCCAGGTCTCTATTTTGCACAAACGCATTAAAGTCAAACACAATAATGTGGTGATGACTCATCAGTGGATTTTGTACAATAATTATATGCAACTTTTTTTCTTGTTTATTTTGACACAACTTTCTCTGCTTCTTACGCACTTAAAAACCTTTGATATAGTCAAGGTCTCATTGCCATATTGATAATGATGTCAAATGAAATGCTTCACTGAAGCTGTGTTCCACCCTTAGTAGTACAAATTAAAAAATATCCAACTTTCCAAGTGGTCTCGAACGTGGCATTATAGACGCTATGTTTAATATCACGCCTCTGCTACGGGAATGCCGGCACGCTGTCTAAAAACACACACTGGGGCAGCATTATGCTGGCTTGGTTCAGTGTAAACAAGCACAACTGGCATAATGAGGGGTCTTCTTAATGGCAATATAGCAGGATCTCTGTTTAAAAGGGGCCAATCATTCAGTGGGTGTTTACGCTGTGGAGCATAGGCCCATGTCTCACTCTACACTGGTAGCTTTGCCGTTTGGAGAAGAGCAAGACGAAAGAGAGGGGGGGGGGGGGGGGGGGGGGGGGGGTGAGGCCAGCTAACCTTCAACAAACTCAAACATATGGCCCATTCTTCCACTGTGAGGATCAGGGTCTTTAAAAACAATAAGATGAAACAGCTCTGCTGGGTTATCCTTGTGTGCCTCTTGAATTTATATTAAATCTACCTCAGCAACCTTCAGCAGAAGTTCACCAAGTGCATTTTCTGTCGTTCTACTTTCGATTCCACTTTCGCTGTTGGCGAACTGATTATTTCAAATATTTCACTCAAGGTCGGACGTGGCGAAGCCACGTTCTGTGACGGTCTTGCACAACTTACTTCACCTCGCCTCTTCACATCTGTTCAGTCACAGCAAATGCTTTTATCCAAAGCGATTCGCGACGCACGCCTTCATTTACTCCATCGTATATGCACTCATTAGGAACGCAACTCTTGGCGCTGTGTTGTTAGTGTAGCTACAGGGTCAGCACACTGCATTTGTTAATGTGTCTTTCAGTCGCACTGCGTAAAGGCTACATAATGCCCCAGGCGTTGTATCTGATCAACCCCTACTGAAGTAAAAGGCTTTGCTAATCTCGAACGCCACTCTGCGCTGCTGACACTCTTGGGGGCTGCTCAGTGTCCTTCAAGCTCTAATCAAAAGCACGTTTTACCACTCCGAGTACCGGAGAGACAAGTAGAGCTACTGTGTGGGAGGATGACGAGCACTGACAGGGAGGGACAAGGACATGCCCACAACACACACACAGAGAGAGAGAGAGAACAAGATAAACAGAAAGATTGGAGGCATGAAAGGAGAGATAAGGAGAGAGAGAGAGAAAGAAAGAAAGAAAGAAAGAAAGAAAGAAAGAAGAGATGGGAAAGAGGATGGGGGGCAGTGACAGAGAGAAAAGAAGGGAAGAGACTAGATGACTGTGCGGTCACACCGCAGCTCTAATGATCACTCTGCCTGCCTGCAACTCAGGTGCTGGTTGTAACCGTGTGTAACTGTGTGTAATTGCCGCATGTTTCTCACTCATCGGACCTCACAAGCTCCAAAGGAGAAACCCAGGCGGGATGGAATGAGCTTACTATTACAAACACCTCTACAAAGCCAAGCACAGGGAGGAAGATGTGAGCCACATAAGGTGGGTGGGGCTGGAAACAATAGCAGCAGAAAGGCCCCATAGCCTATTCCCACACTGTTCTCTGAACCTTAGATGGAATCACAACAGTACGCCAAGAATCAAGAATCAGGCACAGAAGCCCTGCTTAGATAATGTGCGTGAGTGGGTGACTGGATATCAGTGTACCCACCACTGGGCAGTGGGCACCACTGTATGAATACCAATTACAGACTGCATTCAAGACTGAAGCATCAGCAAACCTCCACATTAGGTAGAACATATTGAGAAACATGGAAAGACACACTCAAGAGTGATACCCTGCCACACAAGATGTGAGCGGTAAAGGACGGGAAAAAGAGGGAAAGACAGATAGATAATTTACCAATTTGGTAAAAATTGCCACCTGGTCATATGCAGAACAGTGCAGTGCTATAGTACAGATGTAGTACGTGTGTGGTTTGCTGTTTTAACACTCGTTAGCTGTAGTAATGCTTATACGGCCCTTGAAGCGAATCGGATCAGTAAACCTCAATCCAATATTCCCTTATATACAGTCTCTTTGTGCTCCTCCTGGTGCTCCTACAGCAGTCCTTTTATGACCACACATTACCACCCACCCCAGAAACAGAAAAAGACGGATAAAAAAAATAACATGTAATTCTCCACCCCTTCCCCACCCCCGTTGAGACCTTAATTGGCATGTAAATTACATAGTTATGCAGAGAAAAAGCTGGGAGGTGACTGATTGTTTACAGTGCCCCATAAATACAACACAAGTAGTAACCGCACGGACATTCTAACAAGTTAGTGCAGAACGGCACATTCCAATGCAAACAGCAGTGTCAACAGCGAGTTGGATGAGAAACACATTACTAAGTAATTACACACCAATAACAGTAATAGGAGTAAAGTTCATTGGCTGGTTGAGAAACAGTCGGGGGGCCGAGCCAAGCAAAATTGTAACCTTCGAGGCGCGTTAACGGGCTTGACACGTATGGGGGTCTTTATGGGTTAAGCAGCACGGTTTGCTTTTGAAGCTTCGCTCTGGAGCAAATTAGGGTCATTTGTGGGGAGGTGGGGGGGGCGGGGGAGGATAGAAGAAACGTTTCTTTCGGATGATTCGACAAAACCACCAGGCATCAAAGCCTCACACAAAGTTTGTTGTTTTTTCACCCCCACCACCCATCCAGCCCTCGGCCCCCTCATTTTCTTTCTTTCTTTAAAAAAAAAAAAAAAAAAAAAGGCTTGTTTGAAATCACGTTGTGACAACTTCTCAGAAACGGGCCGTGCTTAGTCCATTTCATCCCCCTGTGAAGCAATACCAACTGTGGGAGGCTCTCGCTTAAACCAACACAGAGGCCCAGCCAACTCAGTCCAAACCGCCATCCTCCCCCCCCAGCCCCCACCAAATCCACACCCCAGTTCCAAGCTGTGGCGTTTGGGCCTCCCTCGCTGGATCATTGGGGTTGGCTGGGGGTGACTCAGACGTGATTCAGATGCTCGGCTTTGGGCTCTGTTTACCGAGCCATCGCTAAAGCTGTTTGTTTTACGGGAGGCAGGGAGGGATCAGGAGGTCATCAGTGCTTTCGTCTACGATGCCTCGACTTTTGAGTGGTGAGGAGCGGAGAGAGGAGAGAGTGAAGACAGAAAGGGAGAGAGAGGGGGGGGGGGGGAGATATGGAGAGGCTAACTAAGGAGAAAAGAAAGAAAGAAAAAAGTGAGAGCGACAGAGAGACGGAGAAAGAGACGAAGAAAAAAAGACGGAGACACTAAGACAGAGGACAGAGAGGTCGGGAGAGTGGGATGGAGGGAGGGAGGGAGTGAAGAGGCCCTGAAACAACTTGATCTCTTTGTCTGAAAGAATGTACAGTGGAACCATGTGGAATGTGAAAGCATTCGCTCAATACACACAAAAACGCCTCTGCTCAAAAGAACCCATTTGGCATCCAGGAGGAGAGCTTAGCCCCAGAAGGAGCGGGGAAAAAAAAAAAAAATCCATGGCTGCTACTACACAGCAGTTTTTAGGTGTCTGCTGCCATGTATGCAACAGTCTCAGAAAGTGGAACTAAATACAAGCACTCCGGACCTGACTAATTACGGTTTAAAAAAAAAACTCCAAACCACCACACTCTCACCTGAAAAGCACACACAGAGGCATGCTTAGGTGAGCTTTTCGAGTCTTACCACACAAACAAAAACATTTACACGGAGGTCAGCGAGTCAAAAATGCTACTCTGTACTCATGACCTTCTAAAAACGGTTAATTGCCTGGGTCTCTTGCACTATTTTCGTATCGGCGGGGGCTAACAATAATACTGAGCTGTTTGACAAGCGCCATAAATACAGTGTCTCGGCCAGCCCGGCCCTCGCTCGGAAAGCATAATATCAGTCAATACATAAAAGCCTGCATTCTGCTCCAGCTCCTGGGCTGCCTCCAATTTATGACATTTTGAGCGACCAGCATTCCAACTGCAGTGATGGGTGGGGGGAGGTGTTGTGGTGTAGCGTGAGTGTGTGTGTGTGTGTGTGTGTGTGTGTGTGTGTGTAGGGGGGCAGTCTGAATCAGTTTCAGCGTGAATGCATCCTTACTATGAGCCAGCCTTCATTGTGTGTCTATCTGTGAGACTAATACAGCTTTCACCTCTTCTTTTTTTTCCCTCCCTCCCAAACGCCCCTCTCTCTCACTCTCTCACACACACACACACACACACACACACACACACACACACACACACACACACACACACACACACACACACACACACACACACACACACACACACACACACACACACACACACACACACACACACACACACACACACACAATCTCCCTCTCCTCCAGTCCTCCTTCACTCAGTCTAACAGGAACAGGAGAGGCCTGGCTTCTGAAGCTGCCGTCAGCCAGTGAGCCAGAGAGCGAGTTCAAATACCACATAATCAAAGAAGTGTGTCAGCTCTAGTCGAAGATCTCTGTTTACTTTTGAGGAAGAATCTCAAGTAAATCTGAGTCCATTGATAATTGTGGCAAACACACTCACGCACACACACACATACACAGCCCTTTTGAGCAAGCTGAGTAGAAGTAATGGTGCTCTGTCTTGATATGGAAAACCCACAGGAATTCTGAAGTGAAAATATATATATAAAGCAACACTTTTCAGCAAACAGAGATGGAGAAATGGCCTACATTTACGAGATGCCTTCTAACTGAGGCACTCAAACAGAACTTTTTCCAACAGCTAACTGCTGACAATACAACAAAAAAAGACAGGTATGGACCACACACTCATTTTGCTATATCCAATGTCTGTAAAGAGCATACTTGTTCTATAAGAGGGCCATGCGTGAGGTTGTCGAGTTAGACCTAATTTTGGATGAAGGAAAGTCATCCTGAAACGAAACAGCCAGCGTGTCCTCTGTAAATTCTCTCAGCCAAGAGGTATGTGCTGAGGAACAGACAGACGGCAGCAGAAGGCAATGGCAATGGATTCGTACTGTTTGCCGTAATTTGTTTAGTCTTACGCAAGAGACATTTCCTGGTTCTTTTTTGGCGGCGCGACTCAGATCTTCCGAGACGCAGAAGAGACAGAGAATTTTTCCTCTCGATCACGGCACAGGACCGACCCAAACTAAACCAAGACGAGCCAAGGTCTCCCGCAGCGGCGCTGCTGGCATGTCCAAATCCATCCCCTTCAGAACGGGCTAACTTCAGGGCCATCACTGGCCTACTGTTTGTCATCGGCAGGGGGCTACATCTCAAATTAGCATAGCTGTGTTAGTGCTCCGCATTATCTGGAGTTCAAAGGCATTCTGGATGCTGATGTTTACCCCGCAGTGGGAGATACAACGTGCCGGCCGGCGTCTTATCAGATTCCAAAGAGGCGGCCTGTTGCATCACCCATCCACTATCGTGCCCAGGGCCAGAACCCGTTTGTGTTAAACGCAGTGTTGGTCCTCCCTTTCAAAAACAGACAAGACACTGTTGTCTTTGACATCACTGGAGCATTCTGAATCGTTCTCAGGGAATCAAAAAGGGGGAAAAAAGGGAGGGAAAAGGGGGGGAAGGGGAGAGAAGAGAGTAGAAAGCAGTGAAAGAGCACAACCAAAAGAGCTTAGTAAGCAGTGACAGTAGCAGTGGCCTTGGCCTGCAAATAAGACAGTCATTCTGCGAGGCAAACCATTAGTGAAATCTGATTTTCAGGAAAAATGCCTCCACTGTTTGAAATACATTTCAATTACACTAAATTCGTCACAGACACACATGGCTCAGCAGTTTGGCTGCCCACTAACTGAGGGAGTCAAGTTGTGTCAACTTTGGGTTATCCTCAAAAATGTGCCACCAATGTCTATGCGGTCAACCAATCGTCTGGTCGTTAGATTAATTAGTGTGACATTTGCATAGTTTGATTATCCGTCATCGGTATATTGTTATCTAAATTTCCTAAAAATATTTTTTTAAGCAATACATTTACTATCTCACCACATCTCCACTGCTAACCTTCTTTGCACAAAATTCCCTCATTGGCCAAGATCTGACCTTGAAAATCAAACTTTTTGTCTGCTGCTGGAAACAAGGATGGAAGGTAAATATCCAGTAAAAGGGTCGCTGCACTCAAACCATGCCGTTAATCAAACTGCACTAGGCTAATTGGGCCTTTTTGAAATCAGTAGAAGTAGGCTAATCTACGCTTAAGCTTAAAAAAACAAGGGATATAAAATAAGGACTTGTAATATGAACTAATTGGTACTCTTATGCTGTATGTTGGAAGAGTTTGACACTGCACATTTAACAAATAGATAATGGAAATGTATTCTCTCAAATGAAACATTCAAAGAAGTTTAGCTTAAAGCACAGCCCCTCTGAATTAGTCGTACAGTCGTCATTTTAAGCAACCGTTCATGAAATGAAACTTCAGCTCGCTTGCGGTTTCCATTGTATGTCGGAAGCTTGAGGCAATGCTGAACATTACCCAATTGCTACTTTGCATTTTTTTCATTTGGCCTCATCGTCGTCGTCAATATCACTTTATCCAAGTCCTTCCACCTCTTTCATCTAATAATTGAAAGCTTTTTAAATAGCCAAAGGCATCTACAGCGTAGCCAACATAAGATAACCACCATAGGGAAATGTACTCACAATGTCAAAATTAGCCCCCTTTTCGAAGGCCCTGTCTCCACTCACACACTGTCTCCTGCGAGATGTGATCAGCATTGTTTCTTATATTGTAGAAAGAATTGTGGGCTTATAACTTTAAATGCTACTTGCCCAATGAAACACTCAAAATCATTTTCTTATCTTCCTGCCTTTTTCTCAAACCTGCTAGATTAGCTAGAAGTGCAATAATTTCAAAGAAGTCATGTTGCCAGAGCCTATTTAAAAGCATTAAAATATCGGCCTGTAATATCAGTCATCGTCCTCTTTTGGTCGCAGATCTCATTATTGTATCGGCCCTGAAAAAAAAACATGTTTGTCGACCCCTACTCATTTCATCCACTAATTAATTCCTTAACCCAGTGGCGAAATGAGACAACATGCATGCAACTCTACCCATCATGAAAGCCCAGGTGTTTCTTGTATTGAGCTACAATCAGTTGTTCCAGAAACCGACTGCCCTAAAGTGAAGTAAGTATGGGGAGAAGAGGATAGTGTTCTGACTGGATGCTGTGAAGCTGCTGAGGCGGAGTGCAGTAGCCTCGCTTCACATTATGACTCCCCTCCAAGGAGAGAGCTTGCTGACGCACATTCAGCTCTCCCATTAAACATTAACGCTGCTCAGGGCCGGCACCGCTCCCCACACACACACACACACACACACACACACACACACACACACACACAGCGCTTGCCGTCTTTGATTCACACACACACCAGGTGCTTGATGTCAGTTCACAAACACACTCAGAAAACCGCAGGTATACACATACAAACACGCACACCTCCACAATTTCAACATTCACAAGCACTACACCATCCTGTTGCAGGAAAAAAAAAAAAAAAAAACACACATACACACTCTAAAATTAAATCGCTCTCTGGTACACCTCTCTATACTCATGTTGATAGGAAGAGTACAGGGATCATTCTGGAGACCAACGCAAATCCAACTCCCTCCACACCCCCACAAAGATGACCTCGTCCTTCCACCTGTACTCCCACCCCACCTCACCCTGCCCCCAACCACAACACTCTCAAAGTCTGCTTCCTATTGGAGGGTAGGCTGCAAGGAGTTGAAGAGCTGTGCCCAGCATTATAAATAGGGCGATAACAGTCTCATTGGGCGGAGACCGACTCGATGGCTGGACAAAAAACGCGTGGCAGGTGGCGTCACACAGCGCGTCAGAGGACTCCACCGGGCGATTAGGCGGATCATAAAGCTCGGGCTGACTCACTGGGCAAACATCATCCACAAGCCGATCTGGGCCCGCTCTCCTGTCAGGGCAGGGAGATATTAAAAACAGCAAATCATTCTCACAATTGAAGCACAGGCTAAGCGGCAGCTCTCGACGAGCCCAAACAAACCCGAGAGTAGGCTACTCATTTAGCACGATCAGTTTTAATAAGCCTTTCAGTGCGCTGAGAACTAGCGGGAGAAAACACCACAGAGGTCTGATCTCCTGTGTCTGATGTGCTTTCAATTATTCATTTACTGTTGTGTTTTCCGCCTTTGTTAGCTTGAGTCCCAGTAACAAGGTTCATGTCAAGCTGACCCTGGGAGAGTTTATTGAGAGAAGAGATTTCCTAAATGGGGACAAACCTGAACTGAGAGAGTGACTGCTGGAACACCACTACAGAGGCCCGCATAAGGCATGTTATTTCAGATGGCTTTTTACTACATTCATTCATTGATCATGTTGTAGAATATATTGTGATTGTCCAATTGCAGTATCTGTATAAGATAATACACTTTACATTTATCCAAAATCACTCCCCCCGGAAATTTGCAATCTTGCGTATTGCCGTTTTTGCCAATTCAGGCAAATTCAAGGATTTCAATATTTCTGTAACACTTTCTTGATGAAAGGTTTTGAAAGGGCTCCTAAAGCACTGAGGCCTGACTTTTTTTTAGGTACTCTGACATGCCTTGATGTTTTTGTATATTTCCTCTAACTAAGAACATTCATGCAAAAGCGCCATATATGTAGAAGATTAAAGGTTTCTGGGGGTGTTCTTTTTATGACTAGGACAAAAACTCACAGAGCTTTAAAGGCATATTGACAACAAGAACACAAATGTACATATCCCTCCACAGGGATATAGTCCTTTAAGATTCTATTCAGGAACTAGGTCAAAAAATGTGACTGCATACAATTTAGCCGTGGGTTTAGCTTAGTTTCAGCATAAGATTGTTCAGTGGGTAACATTTTATACCACATTCATATAGCCCATCGTTACTGGACTGAAAGGTAACGATTGTCTGTCTGTCTGTCTGTCTGTCTGTCTGTCTGTCTGTCTGTCTGTCTCCTTCTCTGTCACTCACACTCACACACAAACACTCTCTCACACACACACACACAGACACGTTATGAAAAACTGTTGGCACACCCCATCAGCATTACAACACACCATTTAAAAACCTAGACACCCTCAAGCCTTTAAAACACTGGGGAACAACTGACTGACAGGGTTCTGACAGTTCAAGACCATTTATACAACAACAGCCTAATATCTAATGAGCCATTCAAAGGTGTACCAACCATATAAAAAATATGATAAACTGCCATTTAAGGTCGTGGTTTATGATAAGAGGCAAGGTGGAGAGAAGTACACGGTATATAAAACCCCCATTAAATCACTGCATTTCCTGAATGTTAATGGCATACGTGTTTGTGAAATAATTTTGGGGCCACATACAAACAACATATTACCGTGTAATCTTAGAATATATTCTTGTAGAATCATAATCAAAAAATAAAACAAAAACAGCTCAAAGAGCCACGGCTCTGTGATTTTCCACCAGGATTTTCCGCTTCACGGCTCTAGAGATTATCATGATATGGTTTTGCAATAAACCACCATGACTCAAGCCTTGCTGGTGCCACTCTGTCCAAGTATGTCTTGCCTACAGCGCCTTTTTAGATGCCTACCTAGCTGAGTCATATTTACTATGAGCTGATGTGACTTGCTCTGAGTGTGTGAGCATGTGAGCCTAGTGGTTGCATTTAATGGTCATCTCTTTCATCATCCTAGCCTAGAAAATATCACACAGGAGAGATATCAAATCTCGACTAATGTATATTTGCAAAGCAATTATGATATGGTAACATCACAATAAAGCCATCAGTGATTATGCTACAGTCAAAGACCAAATTTCACCAATTTGTCTTGATTGCCTGCCTGCCTGCCTGCCTGCCCCCCCACCCAAAATGTTATAAGATCAAAGAATGTGGCTTATATGATGGTAAATGAACATGTCTTCTTGAGAATGACTTCAAATCCTTCCCTGACTGGCTGCTAACTGGCTCAGGGAATATTTAAACAAGTAATCAGTCACGTGCTCAGACAACTGTGCTCAAGCGTGGCAGATAAGCCCATTCATTCTCCTCATGCTCACTAACACACACATATACACACACACACACACACACACACACACACACCCACACTCAGTCCATTATTAAACACACAAGAAGTGAACAATAGCTGAAACACATGTACAGTGGCAAAGTATAGGAACTCACCTAAAATCCATAGGTTCAATGTACTGCTTATTTCAAGTATGACAATTCATAAAGGAATAGGCTACACTTCATGCCTGAATTCTTGTGGAGCTCCCACAGTATGTTCATCCATGAGAGAGACCTTGGGTCCCTGGTGATGTACGTTTTTGCGACCTTGTTCACCTGACAGTCAAGTGTGATGAGAGTGTTGCCATTCAATTAGACTGATCACTTGTTACAACTGTCACTCTGGACTGGGCTTTCATTTAAACCCAAATTTGCAGATCACTGCCGAAAGTCCGGAACCAACTTGATCTGAGGTTAACAATCAATCAGCTGAATGACAAGGCTTATAGTATTTAAGTAAATAGACATTCCATAAACCCGCTCACAGATAGGAAATAAATGGCTATAAAACGGCTGATAATCCATCACTGGAGGTATGAGTAAAGGTCAATATTTTCATCATGCAAAATGATGGCTGTAATGGACTGTTCACATATGAGGAGGTGTTACGTGTGAGTGACAAGTAATGAAGTCTTATTTTCAGATGAACTCCAGAGTAGACTGAACATGCCATTGTGGATTCTCACCTGACATTTTACAATCAGTTTCCCATTACGTTAACAGTTAGCCTAGTGTCATGCAGCTGAATGTCCTCTTTCCTAGTAGTGTCACTTCACTAGTTTTTCCCCGGTCACAGACCATGGACACATTAAACATATGGCAAGTTTATACCAAGTGTATGCTCTTTACTTGTCAAGAAGATTGTTTCATTCGTAATAAACTGCAAACACTATAGGCAGGCATTAAATGGATCACGTTATGCAGACTTATGAAAACAGATTTACAAATGTCTCATTCTGGATTCCCACAGCACGATTTAACGGATTTATTTAACGGAGTTAAAAAAATAAATAAATAGCAGACATTTAAATAGATACGCCAACATCGTGCGTGAATGTAACAGCATCTCAAACACGATGACAGGCTATAACTCAATTCAACGCATGCTAATTTCGCCAGGTGTGACTAGGCTAAATTCTAGCTCCACGTTGTCGTTAACACTGCCTGGAAACTAAACAAGCGCATCGCTCGCCGCTTATCCACATTCCTATTAAAAGCATACTTTCAGATTATCAGGTTGATCACTACATCAACCCTGCAAACGTGTCGGTTTTTTCTAAGCAATTAACACATGCACTCCCGAAAATGTGCTAATGCAAGCTATTAAATGCGCATATACAATACAATTAAAAGTTGGCATTAACAAATATCAAAGAAAAGCCAATATGAAACGGTAAAAGATGCGTTTTATCAAATTAGTGAGGAACGGGGCAGATTCCTGTTTTACTGCAGCAAGTGTTTAACGTTAATGATTGGAATGTCTGACATCTGCTCTAATCCAAATCGGTAAACTTGATTTTTTTCAATTTGCTGTCTAGCGAACTAAGGTAGATAACATTTTGCGGAAGGCGAAAAGAAAGCACTCTTCTGATCTATCAGTTCAGCCAACTCTAGTGCAGACAAAAAATATCGTAGTAATCTCTGCATAAACAAACAGCTGGTTAGCGCTTGCAATGCACCCCTGGCCTTTATGTAAGTAATTTCGCTCATAACTAACCATCAAATACTAAACATTATTTTTCCTTACTATACAATAGTTAGCCATTGTCATCTTATCAACACCACTAATGTATTGTAATTAACGTAGCTACCTAAGCAATCTTCAAACCGTCTTCCTAATAAAGACAACTAGAAGTTTAGAAAGTGACTTACTTACGATATGATATCCGTCGCAAGAGGATGGATGGAACTGAAATGGAAAACTTCCTCGGATCCAATGTTTTTTTGCAATCAGACGTAACTCAACAAACGTTAGCAGGCGAGTTCACATTAGTTATTGAATATCTTCTGGACTACCAGCCCATATGAAACTCCTCACACTCTTGTCCCAGAGCGCCAAAAAACAAACACAAAACTTCAAATAGGTCCCATTCTATGGGCAAGCAGCCGACAAAGCCATCTCACAGTCCTCGGTCTATTCAGTGATCTATTTGTAACCAACTGGCCGCAAATATCCGCTAATGTTACTGTGTTTGTAAATAGTACCCAAACGTATTCAAGTTAATCTTGTAGTCCGTCCTGCCTTGTAAATCGCTCGATCGCACAGCAACTCCTACTTGATTGCATTGGGCCTCGTTCTGGAGCTATTCGCTACTACAACTACATCCGGGTCATGGAAACTTGGAAAAGTGGGTGTTCCTTCATTGTTCACTTAAAGGTCCAGTTCGCGATTTTAATCCCATACACTTTTAGTCAAATTCAGCTAATTGCTCCTCCTGGTCTTCTAGCTGTCTGTTCAGTGTTTGAGGTAAAAAAAAAAAAAAAACCTGCTGTTCCTAGCCTACACAGTCCTTGCTCTGTAAATAGAGACGAGCACAATTAAGTCCCGCTCACATCGCTCTCCATTAATTGTATTACGTAAAGGTGCCTCCTTGTCACTTCTGTCTGCTAGTAAATCAAAAAATGTCTAAAGGCTTCTGTGTGGAGGACTACCAACAAGATAGAGAACCCAGAACTAAGTTTTCATGAGCTGCTGAGCTGAAAAACTGAGCATTTAAGGAGATATGGCACTAGCTATCTGACCGGTTAGCAGACTTAAGCTTGCTGGTGGCAAAGATAGGTAGCTGACACCTCTGAAGCAGTCTCTGGCAAACCTCATTAAAAGTTGGAATAAGGTAAATAACTATCCCCAAACAAGATTTCCTCTACTAGACCCTTCAGTGAGGGGGTATTCCAAGTAAAGCGTGATTTAGGGACATACCTGGGTAAGTTAATCTCCTAATAGAAGAGCCCTTGGCATCTTTCTCCATTCAAAACCATAGGGCTCTTCTTTTAGAAGGTTTACCACCTACTCTGAGTTAACTTACCCAGGTTTGTCACTAAACCACATACTTGGAATACCCCACAGGATGGCTTTACATCAGACTGCAGTTCATGGTAGTTTTGACTGGTTTATGGTGGTACACAATACACAATGTTCAGATTTAAACGCAGATTCGTGTGATGTACTTTTAATGCATATTTGACCATCCAATGTGGAATTATGGATCTCTCCCCATTCATTTAGATAGGAGCCTGATCTGGTCAGTCTGATCACTTCTCCAAGAAAAGCAAGGTAAGGAGAAGGGGCACTGAGAAAGGCCAACAATATTGAGTTTGTCAGTAAACCTTTTCCTTTCTGATAGACATAGGGTGCTAAAATAATCCTTTGATGTAGTGACTATCTACACCCATTTTGTTAGCGTTTCACCCTTTGCATATTGTTGGTATTGTTGTATATTGTGGAGCCGATTGTTTTCCCCTCTAGTGGGCATGATTTTCAGAGTATGACGCATTGCACTCTCTCTATGGGAAACAACAGGGTGTTTCTCAAAGTCAAGGATGCTTCCATGTTAGAACGGATTCTTCCAAGTCGTGTCCTTCAGAAGCTACGCAAGACTCCTCCCTATTATTCGGAGAACAAACAATAGAACAGTATAGCCGGTGTGTGACATTGAAAAGGTCCTGCCTTCAAGTTCAGTCCTACTTTAAAAAAAAAAAAAAAAGAAGTGTTGGTGCTTAAAGAAGGCAGAGGATAATCCAACTGCATCCTTAAAAAATATCTGAAAGAAGGTAGAACTCGAAGGATCCTACACATGGAACAGTCCTTCAGCGGGATTCGATGACGTAGCATCCTTGAAAACGCAGCAGTCAAGGATCCTTCCGTAACTTTCAGAAACACCCAAATACAGGAGCAAAGAGGGGAGGGGTGTCATTGTTGTCAATTAACCCATTCCTGAAAAGGTTTCCACCTTAAGTGCTATCAAAAAGTTGGTCAGAAACAAAGTAGCCTGTAGCCCATTTTCTCTGCGACCATCCGACAGGTATTGACAAAGCATTTGCAATATGCATACATAGTCCTACAAAAGTATAAAAAGTATAAATGAATGAATAACACAATGGGAGAACATTTAAAAAATAATCATTACTCTGTTTGGAACTCATCATTGAGCCATGCGAAAAACGATGAGCAGAGAATAACTTGGCCCTCACCCGATACGCCATGTTTGGTATTTGCTGTAGCCTGGGCCTTTAACTTTTACTCCAGGCTGGGCCCGACATCATGGCGGCATGGCAGACTATCCTGCTGATAGTTCTCCTGCTGTGGAAAACAGGCATTCCTTTCAGAGTTGGATATCTTTATTGAATGCCTGATCTTTGAAGGATCATGAGGGCACTTGGGCAAGCTGTGGTGGGAAGGAATGTGTCAGTATTTGCTGCTCAACAATCCTTCCTACGATAGATATACCAATCAAGGGAGTCAACTTCAGGCCTTAAAGATAACTTATAATCCACAAACGCTGCACCGGATAAGACAATGATGTTTAAATGATAGATACATGTGCAGGGACAGGTAGAGAAAGACACTCATCTCCTGACAGAATGTAAAAATGCAAATATAAAGTAGGGTGACTTTAATGAAATGCTAGGACTGCGTACCCTAGCAGTGGCACAGGGCAGGCTGGTTGTTTTGTTTTGATTAATAGCGTATTAAAAGCAGCACTGAACTAGAAGCAGGATAGGTGGAAATAAAATGGAATAACATTACAGTCAATTGAAGTGACTTTTTAAATGTTTAAAACACAAAAAAGAAAGCAATGTAGTTGAATCGTACTTATTTAAGCAAAAAAACTAAACAAGCAGGCAGCAGTCACTGAGTTAGCATAGTGATGCCCAGTCTAGATTTGACACATGTGGAGGTGGATGATGTACATAATGATGGAGAAGGGAACTGATTCTGATCTATGCACCATCCTAAGAGAGACACATGAAGCCAAGCATTTGCAATATAATTAAAGTTCTACTGACGATGTATGCCCATGGTATGATGCACAGCCAGAAAATGTACATCATTCATCTACAGCAGCCCCCATCAAAGCAGTGCTTCTTGGAAGTGGAGAAAGAACATAATTCTCAAGATTTGGCTTCTAAGACCTCGACAGGAACACCCAAACCCAAGGAAGAGCTGTTGATGAACTCACTTGTTACTAACTTTGGATAAAACTGATAAATGAATGTCCTGCCCCTTACTCCTTGCAGGAGTCTACAGTCAGATTAAACTACTCTCAAAAATGACCATGCTAACAAGAGGGCTCAAGCTCATTCTCTTTATTGAAGCCAGTTAGAATAGGGTAAAACTGATAAATAAACATACAATGCCTTTAGAAGCAATAAACAGCAACAAACGACACACCATTCAGGTAGAAATCTAACTTTTTAGCCAAAATGCTAGTTAGCTTCATTGCAAAAAAAAAATACTTTCGTGCGAAATAAACATTAAGTTGACATAAACTATATACTCTATATACTCTTCATTAACAGAAATATACTTTGCCAATTTAGATTACATAGCAACAATGCCTTCAAAGAGCGACTTAAAATCGAAGAAGTATAAAAACACAGAGCATGAGGAGCAGACTATGCTTTTCGATAAAAACAAACAGACAATGGACATCTACTGACATCATTAAACAAGTAAAGATTCACGGTGATGTTGCTGCAAATTACTTATCGCCAGGTGGTGTCTTCAAAGCTTTCAATAAGGAACTAATTTTACTGGTAACACAAATACATAAGTAACGGTACAATGCGCAGAGTTGGGGAGTAACTAGTTACATGTAACAGTTATGTAATTCAACTACAAAATAAATGTTATTGTAATCCATTAAAATATGTACTTAAATTACAGTTACTAATCAATATGTTGGTGTTTGTAAAGTGGTTACATTCTAATATATTCTTTTCTGTTAAAAGCTTTAAAGCTTTTATGTAGATTATATCATTAATTCTGTTGCTTTGCATCTTTTTGCCATCTTCTAGACAGGCTCCATTTATTTGGCAGTATGCGCTCAAATTTTGAGTGTTGTTTTTGATTGGTTCTCTTGTTTTAATTTTCCCCGCCTCTCATCTGCCAATCAAAAAGTAATCACAGATAATCAAATTAAATATGTTACATTACTTTGATGGAGTAATTAAAAGGTTACATTACTTATTGTATTTTTAACAAAGTAACTAGTAATCCGCAACCGACTTAAGTAACCTTCCCAACGCTGACAACGAATATGTGTGGAAAATGTATCTCATAAATCATACTTCTAGTAGGTCTATTCATAATATCAAACATTTTAAAAGCTCTGGACAAGAAACATTTAAAGATGACATCAAATGCTTTCATACAATACTCTATACACTTATTATTTAGCATTATTCCACAAATATGTAGACATAAAAATATTCAATGTAATTCAAAACTCCTGATCAGTAGGTGCTCCCTGATGGTGTTGGATAGTTTGAACATTTGCACTTTGCTTACCTCTAGTGGTAGATTAATATACTGCAGCCTTACTGACTCAGCCTAACTTTACCCCCAGCTCTGAGCCCGACACTGCATCATTTTGAACTAAATGCTTAAAAAGTGACCAGGGTGCGTAAATTCCTGTGAATGATGAGTCCCAATCAGCAAATGAAAATGAGCCCTCAGGAGATAAATGGCTAAAATGAAGGATCATAAAACTAATGGCTGTTTAATCGATCAGTTAATTACCCAATTTATCCATATTCTTGGTCTATATAATATCTGTGTCAAATAACAACGGGAGAACACGTAATTGTGACCTTTCCACCCTGAGTCAATGGGTGTGACACCACAGTTGAGAACCAAGTACATACTACCCATCTCCTTATAATAAATCATAGGCTACCTTTTCATCCTTGTGGTGCAATTTTACTCATATGAACATATTACAGTCCATCTCATTCTGTCAGGCACTTGACATGCACTTAAGCCTAGATGCAGTGGCAGTTTGTCAAGCACTTAACATGCACTTTAGCACAGCAAGTGGCAGTTTGCAACCACATAAAGCATTCAGATTGTTCCGTTTTAGAAAAAAAAATAATCCACATTTATTCCTACAGAACAGCTGACTGAAAATGTACACAAACACTGTCCACGCTACCCAGATACCGTCTTCCAAGATTCACAGATCAACAAGTTATTGTTTATGAAAAAATGAGTTGGCTATTAGAAACAAAATGGCAACAACTTCAGGAAAGAAAAAAAAAAGAAAAGAAAAATGATCCGTGGACAAATTCTCTATCTTCCCTTCGGAAGACATTTGAAGAGTCATCAAAAGACAACCAGCCATAATCTAATTTGCCAGCTCCCATAATCACTTAGATTCAGTTGGTCTAATGGCACAGTCATTATAAGCGTGATTACAATACAGGCTGAAAGAAACACACAAAGGCTGGACTTTATGGCTATTGTACATTCAGGCCAAAGTGACACGAGTATAGCACTTTAACCCTGGGACTGCCCTACACCAACTAATTTAAGGTCTAGGTATCCTGCACCCAATCAATATACAGGGAATGAATTGGCTTCAAATACACAAACAATGTTTGGCCGGCTTCAAATACACAAACAAAAACAAAACGTTTTAATCTAGCAATGATGGTCAAAACAAAGATGATCGCTTTAAAAGATAGTTTTTTTGTTGTTGTTATTTATATCGATATTTATGTTGAAGGAACTAAACCTATGTTGTGTACCATACTGAAATACCTCCTCTGACTTTGGTGAGGGTGCTATATGTGATTCTGATTAAACCGGCCCAGTCAAACGCTTCAAGTAAATATAATGAGCCCAGCATGTGACTTCTTCAGTGGTCTTTGATCTGGTCCTCTTCCTCCAGTTTCCGAATCTCTCCCTTCAGGAAGTTGATGGTCTCCCTGCTGGCCTTCAGCCTCTCTTTCAAATCAGTAATCTCCTGGCTGGTTTTCTTCTTGGCAGCCTCAAGCTTCTCGCGAGTGCGTATCTCTAACTCTGCAACTGGAATAGAGAAATGGGAGTGATATGTGATGATGTGTCAAATGCTGAGCAGCAAAACGCTTTAACTACTTTTGGGCCCGTACTTCTGACTTCCACAGAGAGACTCAAGGAACTGTTTGGATTTCAAAATACGCCCACAAAAGATTATGGGCTGTTAGATTCTGCAAATAATCAAATTTTTTGCAGACACCATGCACACTAGACTTCATCAGACTTTGCTGGGGTAACTAAAAAGCCATGCAAATAGGGTTGTAAAATACCTCAAGGAAGTATGACAGCAGCCCTTTAATATATTATATGAATTATATTAGTCTCTCAGGTTAAGTATTGTCGTTCAGGCAAATGCGTGGACACCTTTTAGGGATGTGTAAAAAGACCTTTCCAAGAAGTGTATAACTGACCAATGAATATAGCGGCACATATAGGAATGGTTTCTAAAGATTGTTTTGTAGAAACAGTGGTCATTCAGTGCACAGAGCGATTAGATACTGACTGGTTCAGTAGCAGCTTCGTGAATTGTTATTAATATAATTTTCCATGTACATTAACACTTGCATGCACAGTTAACAGATCAGAGAAGACTTATGTTATGGACTGTAATATCCTTTGGATACAGAACATTAACACCATTCTGTCACCCTTAAAAGTTATGTTAAGGACTTTCATTAGTATCACAATCGTAGTGTAATCCAAAATGTTGTGCTGGACAATACCATCTAATGATTAATTCATATTTCAAAAAAACAATGTAAGAGTGTGTGAGAGAATAAAAACAGGCAATGCATGTATACAGGCACGAGAGGGACAAGACATGTACGAAATGCACATAGAAGGAAAACTACTTACACTCCGTCTCATGCTTGTAGGCTCCCAAGGTCAGCTGACGAGTAGTGTTCAGGAGCTGCTGCATCATGGCAGTGGGGTCCTGAAAGATCTGTGGAGAAGCACAACAGCCGCCTTTAGTGGTACCCAACCCAAGGCTCAACACACGTTATGTATATCACTCTGACACATGGAGTCTCTAAATCATACATGCACACCTAATATATATATATAACATTTTCTGCTATAACCATTTCTTCGTTTTTAAGCAATCCAAAAGTGTTTTGTAAGTGTTCAACTGAAACCATTTCAGCGACATCAAAGCTTTTAAAACAACACTAACAGGATTTATTCTATGCTTGGTCTGGATGTCCTCCTAATACTGCTACACCACATGTGGTTGATAGAAGTGTATCTGTGGCCAATACTAAAGGCGCCACTTTGGGTATTTGTCCACACTTATGAAAAGCGTAACCACACAGCCTCTCACCATTTCATCATAGAACTCAGACACAACGGTCTTCTTGGGCATGGCACTGGAATCAGACTGAAAAAGCTTCAGCAGGTGGTAAAGCGTAACCTGGAAAAGAGTGACAAAAGACAGATACAACTCAAACTAAGCTAATCAGTATTTTGAATCAAACATCAGAGAATTAACTAATGAAAATAACACAATAGGCTAGCTGGTCATCTCTGCTCACATTATTCTAAACATACTGGGGCTATGTATCATGGCCACATAGTCTTTGGTAATGGTAATGTTAAAAAATAAAGTTTTGAACAATGGTGAGCATTTGCTGTCATTGTGTACTGATGGTTAAATATAAAGGCTAGCACTGAACTCACCGGCCTTTCATTTGGATCAATGAAAAATATTTTGATGATTATTTCAAATTCACCCCAGCCTGTCTCTGTAATCTCGTATGGTGGTTTTGTCACCACTGCAAAAAAACAAGGAAGGAAAACCATGTCAAAATCAACATCCAGTGTCTGATAAATCCGGTAATTATCAAACAGCTGAGTAAGGTTAGACTGATTGAGAAGACCATGACCCACGTCTGACCTACAGTTTGTGAAACTGAAAGGATAACCTACCTCTAAGAGGGTTTGCATAGCTCTCATGAAGTTTGAACTGTATCTTCTTGACATAAGCAGACATATCCTGTCGTTCAAAATGAAAGAATGATAACAACTTCGAATTAGCATAAAATTATCTCCAGCAATATTATTAAAGGTGTACTTCCCATGTAAAATGACTCTGTACTCTATGCAGTTTGTTTATTTTTTCCAGAACAATCAAATTAATCAACAATATCAAGACGCCTAGCCTCCAATTCTGGGGCACGCACCTTATCTTTTAAACTATATCTATTATATACGATTATTGCTGGTCAACAGTATTTATATTTACTATATATTTATATTTTTAACAAAAACTGTAAACGGCACATTTCATTCTCTAGTACAACATTGTCAATGTCATTCTTGATCTATACCACAGCGTTGTAGACAAGTTGTTTAGCTGCATGATAACAACCTCGTTTCTGTAGGGTTTGACGTATACAGTCCATTGATGCGTATGTCCGTCTTCTTCTCTTTTCTTCCCAAAGTACCGTGCAACATTACCAAAAACGATAGGCTTGACTATAGTGACTCCCTGTAAAAGGAAAACAAATAGTATTCTCGTCTTAAGGGCAAGCTAGCCAAGGTTGGCTATGTATATAACGTTAGCTAAACGTAGGTAACCACAACAATTCGTTAGTGTGCACAATGATGTGACAAGCAAGTTTGCACAAGAGCTAGGATTTGAAGACTTGTACGAGTACTGTTCAACACGATAACCATAGCTAATGTGAATATACACAGCCAGTCATGGTAAAGTAAATTAGCATGATGAGATAGCCAACAAGCTAACGTTATATGACATTACCTTCACTCTCCCTCCAGAATCTGGTCCAAATTCAGCCATCTTTTTGAACATAGTACACAGAAAAAACAATGATGGTAGTGGGATTTGCAGCTATAGGTAAAACATTGCCATCAAAAACGAAATATATATTTTTCCCACCTCATTTGAACAACATCATCGCCCCCCTACTAATCAACAATGCAGTGGATACAGAAACCTCTTCCGGGTCGAGTTCCACAAGGGACAAATTAAAAGTCTGAAAGTTAAAAGTCTGGCTGAATGAGTTCCGTTCTGCTAGCAACGATAACCCACAATAACCCCAGGAAGTAAAACGAAACGAGGAAGTAAAATGAGTTTGTTGTATCAAATGAAAGGTTTTTACAACAAACAACCCTGTTAATCGACTGGGTAATATAAAAACCTTTTATATGCAACGAGTTTTATTGTTCCATTTGTCCTAATGATCGGGAAAATAGTTAAAAGCGTGTTTGAAAGTTATAGTAGCCTATTTGTCATTATAAAGTCCTAATCTGTCTACTCGCTAGATCAGACTTTATAATGGTATTTTGTTAACTGTGCATTATATTAACTTGCTTTAAAACAAGGTAAGATATAGTGAGTTAATTTTAAGCGTACAGGATACTTTGATAATGACTAAGATGTAGCTGAAAATTGACAATTAATATTACTTTCATAGTAACATCAAAATGGGTTAAAAACGATTCACTGATGTTACAAAAGTATGATTTCTTGTTTAAATATAGGGAACACTGACTAAACAGGCATCATTGTAAATATTGTAGTAAGAAACAGTAAAACACACAACAATCTGCTGATAAAAGGATTATGTCTTCAATAAAGTTGGTTGAACATGTTCAGAACACTGTAAAGAAAGGGTAAAATATGTTAGCAGTCATTATTCTGGTCATTCACTGTGAAAAAACACTTGACACACAGATCACACAGGCGAAAATGCATTATCTTCAATGGCAGGGTATTGCCATGTGACATGTATCACTCTTTGCTGATGAAACTAAAGATTGTGTCTCAATGAAAGGGGGGTGGAATATGTTTAGGACATTCCAAACATTAAATAAAATGTGTGAAGTAGTTGAGATTTACGTCCCTGAATGTTCCACAATACTTTAAACATAGGTGATCAGACAGGCGAAAATGCATTATCTTCAATGGCAGGGCCATGTGACATGTATCACTCTTTGCTGAAAAAACTAAAGATTGTGTCTCAATGAAAGGGGGGTGGAATATGTTCAGGACACTCCAAACATTAAATAAATGTGTGAAGTAGTTCAGATTTGCGTCCCTGAAGGCTCCACAATACTTTAAACATAGGTGATCAGACAGGCGAAAATGCATTAACTTCAATGGCAGGGCCATGTGACATGTATCGCTCTTTGCTGAAAAAACTAAAGATTGTGTCTCAATGAAAGGGGGGTGGAATATGTTCAGGACACTCCAAACATTAAATAAAATCTGTAAAGTAGTTGAGATTTACGTCCCTGAAGGCTCCACAATACTTTTAAACATAGGCCTACACACAGGCAAAAATGCATTAACTTCAATGGCAGGGCCATGTGACATGTATCATTCTTTGCTGAAAAAACTAAAGATTGTGTCTCAATGAAAGGGGGGTGGAATATGTTCAGGACACTCCAAACATTAAATAAAATCTGTAAAGTAGTTGAGATTTACGTCCCTGAAGGCTCCACAATACTTTAAACATAGGCCTACACACAGGCAAAAATGCATTATCTTCAATGGCAGGGCCATGTGACATGTATCACTCTTTGCTGAAAAAACTAAAGATTGTGTCTCAATGAAAGGGGGGTGGAATATGTTCAGGACACTTCAAACATTAAATAAAATGTGTGAAGTAGTTGAGATTTACGTCCCTGAAGGCTCCACAATACTTTAAACATAGGCCTACACACAGGCGAAAATGCATTAACTTCAATGGCAGGGCCATGTGACATGTATCACTCTTTGCTGAAAAAACTAAAGATTGTGTCTCAATGAAAGGGGGGTGGAATATGTTCAGGACACTCCAAACATTAAATAAAATGTGTGGAAGTAGTTGAGATTTACGTCCCTGAATGCTCCACAATACTTTAAACATAGGCGAAAATGCATTGTCTTCAATGGCAGGGCCATGTGACATGTATCACTCTTTGCTGAAAAAACTAAAGATTGTGTCTCAATGAAAGGGGGTGGAATATGTTCAGGACACTTCAAACATTAAATAAAATGTGTGAAGTAGTTGAGATTTACGTCCCTGAAGGCTCCACAATACTTTAAACATAGGCCTACACACAGGCGAAAATGCATTATCTTCAATGGCAGGGCCATGTGACATGTATCACTCTTTGCTGAAAAAACTAAAGATTGTGTCTCAATGAAAGGGGGTGGAATATGTTCAGGACACTTCAAACATTAAATAAAATGTGTGAAGTAGTTTGAGATTTACGTCCCTGAAGGCTCCACAATACTTTAAACATAGGCCTACACACAGGCGAAAATGCATTAACTTCAATGGCAGGGCCATGTGACATGTATCACTCTTTGCTGAAAAAACTAAAGATTGTGTCTCAATGAAGGGGGGTGGAATATGTTCAGGACACTCCAAACATTAAATAAAATGTGTGAAGTAGTTGAGATTTACGTCCCTGAATGCTCCACAATACTTTAAACATAGGTGATCAGACAGGCGAAAATGCATTATGTTCAATGGCAGGGCCATGTGACACGTACGTTTAAAGTATTGTGGAGCATTCAGGGACGTAAATCTCAACTACTTCACACATTTTATTTAATGTTTGGAGTGTCCTGAACATATTCCACCCCCCTTTCATTGAGACACAATCTTTAGTTTTTTCAGCAAAGTGTCATACGTATCACATGGCCCTGCCATTGAAAATAATGCATTTTCGCCTGTCTGATCACCTATGTTTAAAGTATTGTGGAGCCTTCAGGGACGCAAATCTGAACTACTTCACACATTTTATTTAATGTTTGGAGTGTCCTGAACATATTCCACCCCCCTTTCATTGAGACACAATCTTTAGTTTTTTCAGCAAAGAGTGATACATGTCACATGGCCCTGCCATTGAAAATAATGCATTTTCGCCTGTCTGATCACCTATGTTTAAAGTATTGTGGAGCCTTCAGGGACGCAAATCTGAACTACTTCACACATTTTATTTAATATTTGGAGTGTCCTGAACATATTCCACCCCCTTTCATTGAGACACAATCTTTAGTTTTTTCAGCAAAGAGCGATACATGTCACATGGCCCTGCCATTGAAAATAATGCATTTTCGCCTGTCTGATCACCTATGTTTAAAGTATTGTGGAGCATTCAGGGACGCAAATCTGAACTACTTCACACATTTTATTTAATGTTTGGAGTGTCCTGAACATATTCCACCCCCTTTCATTGAGACACAATCTTTAGTTTTTTCAGCAAAGAGTGATACATGTCACATGGCCCTGCCATTGAAGATAATGCATTTTCGCCTGTCTGATCACCTATGTTTAAAGTATTGTGGAGCCTTCAGGGACGCAAATCTGAACTACTTCACACATTTTATTTAATGTTTGGAGTGTCCTGAACATATTCCACCCCCCTTTCATTGAGACACAATCTTTAGTTTTTTCAGCAAAGAGCGATACATGTCACATGGCCCTGCCATTGAAAATAATGCATTTTCGCCTGTCTGATCACCTATGTTAAAGTATTGTGGAGCCTTCAGGGACGCAAATCTGAACTACTTCACACATTTTATTTAATGTTTGGAGTGTCCTGAACATATTCCACCCCCCTTTCATTGAGACACAATCTTTAGTTTTTTCAGCAAAGAGTGATACATGTCACATGGCCCTGCCATGTAATGCATTTTCGCCTGTCTGATCACCTATGTTTAAAGTATTGTGGAGCCTTCAGGGACGCAATCTGAACTACTTCACACATTTTATTTAATGTTTGGAGTGTCCTGAACATATTCCACCCCCCTTTCATTGAGACACAATCTTTAGTTTTTTCAGCAAAGAGCGATACATGTCACATGGCCCTGCCATTGAAAATAATGCATTTTCGCCTGTCTGATCACCTATGTTTAAAGTATTGTGGAGCCTTCAGGGACGCAAATCTGAACTACTTCACACATTTTATTTAATGTTTGGAGTGTCCTGAACATATTCCACCCCCCTTTCATTGAGACACAATCTTTAGTTTTTTCAGCAAAGAGTGATACATGTCACATGGCCCTGCCATTGAAGATAATGCATTTTCGCCTGTCTGATCACCTATGTTTAAAGTATTGTGGAGCCTTCAGGGACGCAAATCTGAACTACTTCACACATTTTATTTAATGTTTGGAGTGTCCTGAACATATTCCACCCCCCTTTCATTGAGACACAATCTTTAGTTTTTTCAGCAAGAGCGATACATGTCACATGGCCCTGCCATTGAAGATAATGCATTTTCGCCTGTCTGATCACCTATGTTTAAAGTATTGTGGAGCCTTCAGGGACGCAAATCTGAACTACTTCACACATTTTATTTAATGTTTGGAGTGTCCTGAACATATTCACCCCCCTTTCATTGAGACACAATCTTTAGTTTTTTCAGCAAAGAGCGATACATGTCACATGGCCCTGCCATTGAAGATAATGCATTTTCGCCTGTCTGATCACCTATGTTTAAAGTATTGTGGAGCCTTCAGGGACGCAAATCTGAACTACTTCACACATTTTATTTAATGTTTGGAGTGTCCTGAACATATTCCACCCCCCTTTCATTGAGACACAATCTTTAGTTTTTTTCAGCAAAGAGTGATACGTGTCACATGGCAATACCCTGGCATTGGAGATAATCCCTTTTCACCTGTGTGATCTGTGTGTCAAGTGTTTTTTTCACAGTGAATGGCCAGAATAATGACTGCTAAACATATTTTACCCTTTCTTTACAGTTCTGAACAAGTTCAACCAACTTTAATGAAGGCATAATCCTTTTATCAGCATAATGGGGTGTGTTTTACTTTTTCTTAATACAATATTGTCTGTTTAGTCATTGTTCATTATATTAAAACAAGAAAACCATACTTTTGTAACATCAGTGAATCGTTTTTAACCCATTTTGATGTTACTATGAAATTAATATCTCTGATAGTTTAAGAAAACACGGGGCTAATAAGGGACTTTTATTTAGAAAAATCGTAACCGGAAGTCGCTCGAGCTCATTTGCCTATAGTTGCTCACTGAACGCTGCTGGCTGAATGTTGTCCAGACGTCTCGTCCGTAGTGCGAAAATATTATTTTGCATGCTCATGCTTGCATAGTGCGGTGCTTTCTTCTCTATATTACGTAATGGAATAGCCTATGCAAATAATTTCAGAAATGCTCTAAAATTGTGTAAAAAGTTTTGCCACTGAAAATGAGAGCAAAGATGTGGTACAATTATAATTATTAGAAAGGCCCACAGCTGTACATTTGACTTTACAACTATAACATTGCTACTATATATGTATAAAAAAGGCTAAAAAATAAAAAAAATATATATAAAAGGATTCACTCTATAAGGCAGACAACATAGGGGGCTGTGCACAGTGAGTGACAATGCTAAGAGAACAATATCTCCAGCTCACAGTCCAGCAGCGGTGCAGATGGGATTTTTGAACTGGGGGGGACGCTAACATCGCCTAATCAGCTGTGCAGAGTTATTAACTCATGATTGTCGCCTTACGTAGGGAGAGTGGTGGGGACGGATCGGGGTCACTATGAATCTGGGGGGGACATGTCGCCCCCGTCCCCAGTGCCATCTGCGCCCCTGCAGTCCAGTACTGAAATAAATTATCTGTATAAAAATGTAAATAAACAGCTCCATCACCAGGGCAGGGCTTGATGATATTAATTCTGACTTCCTCAGGGGAGGCCTTGAGTTTGTGTAGAATGACCTGAGATATGCCAACATTGACAAGTCACAGAGCCATGACATCATCCTGGTGGGACAGATTTAGAAAGAGGTTCCACCAGAATTCATTTTTCTTAATCCAGAAGCATCTGCAAGACTTCTTCAGTGACAGTACCTTGATGGTGCTGCTCAGGGCTCCTATCCTAATAGAAGACTAGTTTGAGAGCATCCAGGATTTAATATGAGGCGTACTGGATGTAACATCCCTGTCTCTTTTGACACTGTCGGAGGAGTCATGAGTGCTCTTATTAAAGACAACACCACCATCCCACCAAACAGACAAAGACCTTTACTTTACAGCCTATTCAGACAACCATCATGGGAGGTGTATGGAGAACCATGATGAAGAACAACAACATACATGGGACATTTTAGCTGAAGGAATCCTTCCGGACCCTGTGTACAATGTACTTTTCTTTTTTTTTTTGGAACATATGCTATTGTCCATTTGCATTCAAAAATGTTGTTAAAACATGGAAAATGGTTAATAGAATTTCCATGCCATATTCAATAGAATAAAATATAGTGGTGCAGTCCAACACACACTGCCACCCAGTTGGACACTGAATAGGCCTAATAACCAAAGACAGTGTGTAGTACAGCTAGATATGATCACAACATATTTGTTGAAAAGTTTGCTGAAAAACCCAGGGTCTTAACACATTCATTTGAGAGTATGTTAACATACTCTTAACATTATGTGTTTTCAACATTTCAGTATTTGCAAATGATAGCCTGTTTTGAAATGGCAGATTCAGTAAGAATAAAATGCACTGCACCATTGTGCATAGATTGGTGAGAATATTATACCTTAATGTGAATGCAGAGACAATGCTAAATAAGACAACTGGCTAAATAAACGGCAGACACCACAAAATGAAATCTGCATTAAAGACCTCAGAATTCATCCAGCATGAATTCTGAGGTCTTTAATGCAGATTTCATTTTGTGGTGTCTGCCGTTTATTTAGCCAGTCATATACCCCACCCCTTTCGTCTCATTACCATTCATCCATGACAGACAAAGCTGTATTATCTTCACAGCTGAGTTCAAAGTAAAGTTTGATGTCTTCAAAAACATTACAGTGCAGCACAAAACAACACAAACTGATGCCTTTCATTAAATGCCATTTATTTGTGAGAAAGATAATTTTCTGTCGACCTTAAGTCATAAATTGTAAATCGTATAGCCAGAGTCATAAGTCATAAATCGTAAGCAAGAGTCATAAGTCATAAATCGTAAGCCAGAGTCATAAATCATAAATCGTAAGTCAGAGTCATAGCCGGGTGGTCATGCAGGAAGGATTCATGGTTGAGGTGCCAACTGGAATTGTAGATTAGCCTGGTCTGATGCTAACATCAGCAGAGATCCTCAAATCCTCCGAGGCCTAAAAAATTGAATGATCAGAAAAACTGTTAAATCCTAATAAGCTCCTTCTTGTTATTTAAGCACTTAAAATGTAGATAACATAGAGATATGGGATATATAGCCTATGATAAGTACAATGACTTACCAGCTCGTGGAGAATGTCTTTGAATATGGCTGAGTTGTTGCCTTGGTAAACAAAAACAAAAAATAATAATCAAAGAGAGATAGATGCGGCACTTTTTAGTATATGTTCTGGTTTTCTGTTAGCTGGTTTGTGTCATGTTGTGCATCAGTAATATGTATCAGTAATATTCGATATGCTCAGTAATATATAAAAGTCCTGGGGAAAAAAGAGGTTTTGGGGAGGGGCTCACATTTCTGACTGCGGGACCTCTGATGATCAACAAACAAACGAGGAAACAGTGCCAAACTGGAATTCTTGAGAAGCACCAGCAGGTCTGTGGTTTCTACCAGTCTGTGGGAGGGAAACATTGAAATCAACAACATACACAGACACCTGGGGGGTATTCCTAGTACGTGGTTTAGTGACGAACCCAGATAAGTTAACTCTGAGTAAGTGGTAAACCTCCTAATAGAAGAGCCCTATGGCTTCATTCTGCTAGATAAAAACAAAGCCATAGGGATCCTTTATTAGGAGGTTTACTACTTACTATGAGTTAACTTATCCGGGTTACTCACCAAATCACGTACTTGGAATACCCCCCTGATTTCCTAAGCGTTGGCATTGGTAAATAGTAAATAACACTTCAACACCTGATTGGTTCATAGGAATAAAATGCGCAAATCCACAGATCATGTGTTGATATATAACAATAGATAATTATCTTTCTGGCTTTATCTCCTGATGCCCCAGTAACAGAACTACTAAGGTGAACTATGGAGACAATTAGAATGAGCTCCTGATATACTAACCTCTGACGCAGACGGACGATATCTGTCCTCTCTGCCACCAGAGCTCTCTCCAGCGCAAAGATCTTCGTCTGTGGTGTGGTGAAGAAGTAAGAAAGGTAAAGATTAAATATTCTAAGGATAAATTATTCACCCTCCAAAAACCTTAATATGGTTGATATGGTAAAAGCTCTTCCTACCGACTTCTCCCGCATATCTTGTCCCATTGATGCCATCTGCCAGAAATGAATAAAAAATGTGTTAGGAAAGAGTGGAGCAGGAGCAAGGAGCAATGACCCAGCCAGTGGTGAACTTAATTAAAGAGCTAATCCGTCCAGCTGACATGGACATTTAGGAAACACATTAGAAAAAGTCCAAATCCAAAACACACAAAATGAAAGTTGGAAACACAAAGCAACTCTTACGATGAATTTCAGATCCACGATTCTTTGTTCCTTTTCTGAAATGTCCTTTTTAAGTAGTTTGACCTTCTCCCTACTATTCTCATTTTCATCTCGAAACAACTTGGCAATCATCTTGAAAAACATACAAGGATTATTAATTCAGCATATATGACCTTTGCAAAGGATCATTGATTTGTTTACAATGCGATTTGGTATATGGACTACTACATTGTTTTGTTTTATGATGTACAAAACACATCGTCATTTCATTTTCTAACCTGCAGCTCCTCGTTGTCCTGCTGTAGGCCGTGTTGGGATTGGGCGCCCACGTTTATCTGTTTCTGGAGTTGTTGGATCTAATGACAGAAAAAATGTAAACAGAATTTCAGTTGCAAGAAATGGTCACCATGTAGCCCCAGCGTCATAGGTTATTCTGTGAGCTAGATCCAATTCTGGTCATCTCGCTGTCTTTGACATCACACAAAACAGACAGAATAGTGTGAGCATGGTGGCCTTACCGTTGAGTTCTGTTCGGTTATCTTTGCCATGGAATCACACTTCTCCTCAAGCAGACTGGTAACTTGTTCAGTTAGCTGAGATTCTCTCACTATGGGACAATGAGAAAAGGAATTTTTTTTGTTTACCGTACACAAGTAACAAGCAAAGTCCTTACAAAACAAAACAAAATGCAGTCTTGACAAGGTCTTATAAAAGAGGAAACTTACATTTGAATTGTCTCCTTAGGGCCTAGATGTATAGAAGGAGAGAATTGGCAGATACAGAATTGGCAGAGAATTAGGCATACACAGGGCATATTGCGTCAATAAACAGCTCAGGGCCTAAAGAAAAAATGAAAAATGAAATGAAAACTCACACGAACTTCTGCTTTCCACAGGAATGTCAGTGTCAGAGGAAACAGAAGTAACAAACCGATGGTACACATCTGCAGAAAATTAGGCGAGTTAAATTCATAAGTTAGACAACGGGGCTCATCTTCTCTTTAGCGTGCATGATATATAGGCCTACGTGCTTAGAATGCTTGATGAATTACTTACAATTTCAGGAAATGTCAGTAAATTAAGGATGCCGGAGGCACCAAAGATCTCCATCTTGATGACTTTGGACCCCGCGATATATCTTGAGTCTTTTTTTTTGTTTTTTTTTTACAGTAGGCTATGTCCGGACTCGATTTACAACACTTACAAAACACTTTACAAAAAAATCTATGATAAAGTAAAACGGTATCAGTAAAACGGTATCAGTAAAAACGTAGACCACTCACGTTGACTACTTTGATGCGTTTGAGATTTCCCAAACAAACACTGTCCAAAAAAGAACACTGACACCTGTCATATATCAGGCATTGTAACGTCATAATGAAGAATACAACTAGGCCACCTTTTTATTGACATTATTGCGCTTTGGAATCTTTTGCGTAGGCTAGGCCAGTTGCTTAAGAGTGAGAGATAAACAGAGCCATGTTTTATCTACATTGCTATGGATTTAAGTACATTTGAGAAAAGCCAGTTATTGTAGCCTATTGTGGTTCCTTGAAGCCTCGTTGCAAAAGCCATTCTGCAACCTTCCCAATGTAGACCAACATAAATGTTTTTTCTAAGAACGGATCCCATTCATTTCTCCCAGTGTTTAACACTCTTCCACTAGGGAGCGACTCCATTACTTTCCCAGTTTATCACGTTGCCTAGTTCAAGTGCAGTCGGATTAATTTAGCATCGCAATTGTCTTTTCCTATATTCTTATGCATTCTCCCTCCCGATTTCCATCGTGGTCATGGAAGAGTGGTTAGGAAAAGACATACCGGTAGAACGTTTTCTTTTTTTTGATACGACAGCCCCCGTCTTTTAGCGCACTGTCAAATACTCCACCTCCCAGCATTCCACGGTGATTCATTCAGGAGGAACTTCCCAAAAAGTTTGCCTTAGCCAAAACCAGTATGTGGAAATGATCTGCCCAAACATACCCTCTCGAGCACGCAATCAGTATTATGTCACAATAAACTAAGATATTGTATTCTCGTATTGCTCAGGTAAATATATGCATCTCGGGTACATAAATCTTAACGTCAATTTGTAGCAGTTCCTGTAGCATCGCTTGGCCACAGCCTAGCAAGTGTGCGCTTAGATGACAGCGTGGTTACTGATTCGCCAGCCCACGACTTGATTCGCCACCCCTCGAACTACTCTTCTTCACTTCTCGACTAAACTTCACGGTAACTGCCAACCAACGACGAGCGTCCTTCTCCTTGCACTTCACAGAACGATACACAAAAGGTGAGGCGACAGCTAAGATAACTTATCCGTCCACATATGCATGCTTTGTTTCTCAATGAGTTCGCTTGCAGTAACATAGAGTTTAACATGTTTGTTCGGATGCAAATGCTTGAATGAGAAGATGTGTGATCAAATTTGACAGTACGTAGCTAGTTATCCAACTACCCAGCCAACGTGAGCAAATAAGTCCTCCATCGATCGCCACGTGAAAAGAGGAATTGTATCTAAGAATGATTGCATCTCCCATAAATGTATTACAGTCGTGCATGTAGTTTGACTAGTTGACTGGATAAACTCTCTTATTGATTGGCCTATATCGTGTCACATTTTGATCAATATTATTGCTGCTGTTGGTCTACTTAAGTTAGTTGCGAAATCACTTTTATTTTGCCTTGATCGTACATCAGGAGTGTGAGTAACTTCAATACAATTCAACTTAGCTAGCTAGTACTACTAACATCGTGCATCACATGGTCTTGTGATTCTCATCAAAACCGAAGCAAGTTAACTAATTTGGAACCATGTGCTACACATTAACCCCTGGTTGTCTCACTGTTTAAGTGCTTTGTGTTGACGACTGAAGAGAACCGCTTTGCACAAAAGCCCTGTTCACCTTGGGAGTTCTCTCTATCTCTGTGTTTGCAAGCCATAGATCAAACCGGGGCAGAGTTCATCCTCAAGCTGTGTAGATTTGATGCATTTGCGTTGTGCAGTTGTACTGAAAGAAGTCTGTTCAGTTGATTGAGGTTCAGAGTGTGCTGATTCTAATCAATGCGAGTCAATGAAGGTGACAAACACTAGGCTCCCTTCATAGGTCACATCTTTAACCTTTGTCAGTTTCTCATTGTGCCTTCTAACAAAACCCGTATGCCACACAAATTGAGAATCATATGTTTTTGTCAAGTATGAATTGTCACAGGAATGTAGCGTTTATTCTGTCATCTCATTTCGCGGTGCCCCACTCCTGTCCATCCTCAGCTTCTTGAGTGATGACCACAATGCAAAGTAGATTTTGACATGTCTATCTCCTCAGGATTGAAGAGCCTGGCCAGTAAAGGTCAGCATTTGTTAAATGCTGCTTGGCTGGTCACGTCGTCCCATCTCGCCATAGGTCAATTTTCACATGCAATTAAACCAGCCACTTATGAACAATTAATAAAACAAGATCTGCATACTACAGGCATGTCAGCAGTCTTCATCTCTTCACAAGGGTTTGGGGCTCAGTCCTTTTGGATAATAACTGCATTAGGCTTAGGCCTTTCCGGATCACCATAGTGAACTAGTCTTATGTATATTTCAATCAAAGATCATCTGATCTACTATGGCAACATGTAAAATTCAAGACAGTATCAGAAGCCCAATCTGAATCAGGCCACATGTAGAACCCCTTTAAAAACAACAATAACAAAAAAAACCTAGGAGGTAGAGCACACTGTAAATTTAATTATATGACTGTACTGAGGTGTAAACTAAGTGATATGACTGTCCTGCTGGTGTTAGTATTGACAAATGTATCGGTCGAAAATGTAATTTAGTGTTTAAAGTTATGCTGATGTAGTGTCAACCCTTTAAGTGTTCTAAAATCTTTGGTTTGGGAGTTATCTACGTCATGACATCCAAAAATTATGACGTGGATAGAGTTAGGATCAGAGCTGGGGGTAAACTTGCCCTTAAAAGTTGTTAGAATCCATTTAAGTTTATCTTGACTTTGATGACTAGGTGAAACTTGATGACACTTGATCTGATGCTATGATTCACATTCTCTGTCAGGCCACTGCAATGGCTGAGCGGGTGCTGGTAATTGGCAGTGGAGGACGAGAACATGCACTGGCTTGGAAGCTGGCCCAGTCGCCTCACGTCCAGCAGGTCCTGGTAGCTCCTGGTAATGCCGGGACGGCCAGTTGTGGAAAGATCTCCAATTCAGGTGAGATAAGCCCAGACCTCTGAATGACCGACACACACACACACACACTAATACATACATACATACATACATACATACATACATACATACATACACACATTCTAGCTGTAGCCTAACCCTTGGTTCTCAATCACAAGTTCGTTTTAATTAGTAAATGTTTCTATGTACACTCCTCTCTCCCTTTCTCACACTATATCTGCAGAGGTATCTGTGAGCAACCACTCCATTCTGGCTCAGTTCTGTAAAGACCACAATGTTGGACTGGTGTTGGTTGGACCGGAGGTGCCTCTTGCTGCAGGTAGGCAGCCTATCAGTCTATTACTCTGCCTTGTATTAGTATTTGGCTGCAAAGTTTATCCTTGTGTAAAGATGTTTGGTTACACTTAATTTGTGCTGGCTTAGGTTCTGATATTGCAGCTATAAAAGGACATCTTTGTGTTACTGATTCTTGAGTGGAATGCAGGCAACGTGCAAATAGCCTTTGATGCCACACACACACACACACACACACACACACACACACACACACCCTTTCTCTCTTCCTCCTTTTCCTTGCAGGCATCGTGGATGATCTGGCAGCCGCCGGTGTCCCGTGCTTCGGCCCCTCAGCCAAAGCCGCCCAGCTAGAGGCCAGCAAGAGTTTCTCCAAGAGCTTCATGGACCGGCAGGGCATCCCCACGGCACGCTGGAGCTCCTTCACCGACCCCCAGGAGGCCTGCCGCTACATCAGGGGGTGAGTGAGAACCGGGAGTGGGGGAGGAGTGGGCTCAGTTAGTCCTGGAGATGCACCGGCAAGAGCACCGTCACCGCCCCAGGCTCTGTTAACCTTTGTTAACTAGTTAACTTCTAGCTAACTCACTTAACTGTCGTAACAGTGTTAATTATCGGACGGCGTGTGTTATCGGCAAACGTTCGCGTTGTCATGTGAATCCATTATTAAACTGAAGTTATAGATTGTTAATCCATTATTAAACTTAGCATTTTGATTGTTTAACAGAATGGCCGATGTTTGACACTGTCCGATAACTGACATAGGTACGCTACTTTGTTAACTGGTAATGTGAGTGATGATGGAGGCATTGGTCAGTCTATTGGAGAGTGTTTTTCACAAGCATAACATGTCTAAATAAAATATATCTATTTCTACATTTATCCACCTTGATAAATAGTGGTCAGGGTAGAGGAATTGAAAAATAATTGAAACGGTCAGCGTCTTGCCTTCATGTACATCCATTTGTATCTTAGTTCTTACATATTAAGCCTTCTTAGAATCGAGAGCATTCCCCCCTCCCCCAACCAGGTCTGATTCATGAAACCGTAGCATGGCATTGACATGTGCAGGGGCTTGTGCACAGCTAAGGAGTCAATGATGTGGAAGCATTTGTCACTTGTCACATATGCAGCGTTATTACCCTTTGGCATACATTAGTAACATGACAAACACCCACGTGCAGACACTTGAGGATGGATTCCATGAGGGGAAGAGATTTAACTTGAATGTGAACCAGACATTTACATGTATGCCAACAGAGTGAGTTACTCTCACAGAGGTGGAATCCCTATGCACTAAGGTGTTGAAACCGTCACCTGTGACCAGGTGGCCATTTTGGGTTAACTGTGTGTGTGTGTGTGTGTAGGGCAGACTTCCCCGCCCTGGTGGTGAAGGCCAGTGGTCTAGCGGCAGGTAAAGGAGTCATCGTCACTCAGGACAAAGAGGAGGCATGCAAAGCAGTGGAAGACATCATGAAGGTTGGTTTCCCTCCATCTTTTACTGTCTCTTTTCTTTTTCTCCCACTCTATCCCTCTTTTTTTTCATGTGCAGGATACTATTATGCCCTATAGAAAACAGAAAGGCCAAAAAGCAGAGGGCATTTCACCTTGTTTTCCAGCTCTGTGTTTTACCAACAACCATCTTGTGTATTGTCAAGAATGTCATCTGGCCTTGAATGTATCACTTTAAAGTTTTATGCTGTGTGTGTGTGTGTGTGTGTGTGTGTGTGTGTGTGTGTGTGTGTGTGTGTGTGTGTGTGTGTGCGTCACAGGACAAGGCATTTGGCTCTGCTGGGGAGACAGTGGTGGTTGAAGAGCTACTTGAAGGAGAAGAAGTGTCTGTGAGTTCCAATAATCAGAAGCAGTCCATCTTTCTCTCCCTCTCTCTCTCCCTCTCCCTCTCTCTCTCTCGCTCGCTGGTGCGCGCGTGCGAGCTCCCTTGCTTTCACTCTCTCTCACACGCACGCACGCACACACACACACACTCACTCACTAACTTCACCCTCTTTTCCTCATAGTGTTTGTGTTTTACTGATGGGATCACCATTGCAGCCATGCCTCCTGCTCAGGACCATAAACGCCTGCAGGACGGGGACAAGGGACCCAACACTGGAGGCATGGGGGCTTACTGTCCCACCCCACAGGTACACACACACACACACACACACACACACACACAGACTGGATTCCTCTAGTTCTAAAGGTGCAACATGTGATTATTGTTATCGATAAACAGAAGGAACCTTGAACAAGTATGTCATTCCACAGGCATGATTTGAAATATTCCAATTTCATTATATATGTGTGTGTGTGTGTGTGTGTGTGTGTGTGTGTGTGTGTGTACCTGTGGGGTGTCACATGTGTGTAGGTCCCTGAGGAGATGATGCAGCAGATCAGAGAGACAGTACTGCAGAAGACTGTGGACGGAATGAGGGAGGAGGGTACCCCATATGTGGGTGAGTGCAGAGAAGTGTGTGTGTGTGTGTGTGCGCATATTCATATTTTGTGTGTGTCCCAAGACTCATGGCAGTAGTAGGATGAGGAGCTGTAATCCTGTTCTAAAGTGTGTGTGTGTGTGGTAGGTGTGCTCTATGCAGGGCTGATGCTCACCCCACAGGGGCTCAAGGTGCTGGAGTTCAACTGCCGCTTCGGAGACCCCGAATGTCAGGTTAGTGCGCTCACTCTGCGCACATTAGAACGGTTATAGCATGGTGTCTGTATGGTCATATTTGTCTGATATAACAAAAAAGGAAATATTAAAAAGCTTTAGTTACCACACTAAAATTATGACATGATGCAAACAGTATGATGGCATTTATCATATTCTGAGAAGTAGATGTTTTCTGAAATATTAAGGCAGTTGAGCTTGTTTTTGGAAGTGGTATTCTGAACAGCTGTTGTGAGGAATTCAGTGTGCACTCGCTCTCTCTCAGGTCTTAATGCCGCTGTTGAAGAGTGACCTTTATGAGGTCCTGAGGGACACCCTGCAGGGCAAGCTGGCGTCTAGCGCCCCCCTGTGGCATGAGGGCCTCGCTGCAGTGACTGTGGTCATGGCAAGTCCTGGTTATCCCGGAGCTTACAAGAAGGGCATAGAGATCACAGGTGAGGACACCCCTGATGGCTGATTACATCTACACAGGGGGGTGATCATTATATTTATTAATAATAAAATATATATATACGCATGCACACGCACACGGACACACATACACACACACGCATGCACACACACACAGGCACACAAACACTTATACAGGTTGTTTCACACAACGAACACATTGTCAGTCAACACACTGTAACTTTTCTCTCTCACACAGGTCTGTCTCAGGTGGAGGATTTGGGCCCGCAGGTGTTCCACGCAGGGACAGCTCTGAAGGAGGGTGGGGGTGTGGTCACCAGTGGTGGGCGTGTCCTGACGGTTACCGCGGTGATGCCCAGTCTAGATAGCGCCCTCCACAAAGCCAATCAGGGCGTGGCAGCGGTGGGGTTCCCCGGTGCCGTCTACCGCAGAGACATCGGCCACCGTGCCATCGCCTACCTTACACGCTCTAGGTGTGTGTGACTGTCACAGACACACACACCATACATATTCATACACACACATGGTCTTGGTTTACAGGCACTGAGGCACTGCACTGCAACTGTCCAAAGCTGACGGTGGTGTGCACAAACACCTCTACTGTTGGCCTTCTGTATTGGAGTAAAAGGACTTAGTTCTGATGTGTAAAATGTTTAATTGGTGTTTTTTGTCAGCATGCTCAGAACAAATAAGAAAAACATTCCTATAATGTTGGCCCATATTTTTGTACCTCCCTCTTTTTTCAATAAAATTGACAGAATTTAAGGTTCTCTGTTTTTTACTTAAACCAATCAAATGTTTAGGGAAACCTAGCATTAATAGGCACAATTTAACCACACATAAAATACCAACTAGAGCATGCAAGATTTACTTACCTATGGCCACTTTGATTTCTTCAGTTGGCCATTCTGTTGATGGATTGTTTTTTTTTTTACCATATTTGGTCCATATCAGAAGTATTGTAGCCAACTCTTATCTGACACAAACTAATGAGCATGTTGGACGAGCACTGGGTCGATTAGCCCACCTCTCTGACCATGTGTATGTCTTAACAGAGGTCTGACCTATAAGGACAGCGGGGTGGATATCGCAGCAGGCAATCGACTGGTGGACCTGATCAAGCCTCTGGCCAAGGCCACCACTCGGGCAGGTAGGCCGCTGCTTCCTTTTGGGTCAGTCCCTGGTCAGCTTGTGGTCCTCCAGTCCCTTGTGTCATTTGTAACCAACCCCTTGCTATACACACTCTGAAAATATTAGCATGTGTCTGAGACCTAATTACTCACTGTAAGGATGGTAATTAGAAAATAAAAGAAAAATTACATCCTGAAAAGAGTATGACCTTCCAGATGAGCTTTATTTGGATGTTGCTGGTAGATCACTTAACAATTTTGGCCCAAAGACACTTTATAGGCATTTTGACATCTTACTATCCAAAACGAACAATAATATGAAGTGAATTTAGTGCATGCTTGAAGTGTATTTGCCCACTAGGTTGCAATGCTGAGCTGGGGGGCTTTGCAGGTCTCTTTGACCTGAAGGCTGCAGGCTTCAGCGATCCTGTCCTGGTGTCTGGGACTGACGGCGTGGGGACCAAGCTTAAGGTACCCACAAACCCTGACTCCTGCCTTTATTCAAGTGCATACACTCCACTTGTAGTCTTCGAATTCCAGGTCTTTGATGTAATTTCATGAACACTATATATCAATTCTTTGTGTGTGTGTGTGTGTGTGTGTGTGTGTGTGTGTGTGTGTGTGTGTGTGTGTGTGTGTGTGTGTGTGTGTGTGTGTGTGTGTGTGTGTGTGATCAGATTGCACAGACATGCGGACAGCACGGCACTCTGGGACAGGACCTGGTGGCCATGTGTGTGAATGACGTGCTGGCCCAGGGTGCTGAGCCCCTCTTATTCCTAGACTACTTCTCATGTGGCCAGCTGGATGTGTGTGTGGCCTCCACTGTGATTGGTGGGATTGCCGAGGCATGCAAGATGGCTGGATGCGCTTTGCTGGGTGAGTGCTAAGAGTGCCTCATTACCGAGTGACTGAGACCTTAATGCACCAGTCACGTGAGGATTCCTCCATACCATAACCCCTGCTCAAAGTTCATCATTGATCATGTGCCAGTATACATTATATATACACAAACACTTGTGGTGTGATTATGGTGCTAATGCCTGACTCACACCTTTGCGTTGGAATGCGTTGATCCGTTATCGTTGACGGATCCCCATTCACTATGAATGAGGTGATGTCATCCGTTGCTGAACTGAATTGTGGCTCCGTTGGGTTCCGTTGCTTGTGGCGAAAGTTGAAAAATTTTCAACTTTCGAGAGGCAACGCAATCAAATTGCCTTTCATGCAAATAGGACAGCACAGGCGCTAGCCAATCAGATCGTGTTTATGCTCACGTCTCAAGAGCGGGAAGCTCAAAAAAAGAAGATGGTGGACCAAACACCGTAGATGGTCGCATTTATACCTAAAAGTTGTTTGTTTGACTTTTTTTTGCTTAGATTTTTTCAAAGTTACAGAGAAATAGACACTGTACAATTTAAAAGCCCCGTTATTGTAACTGAAAAATCTGTTTGTGATTTGTGAGGTGTCTGAGCCAGCTATCTAATGTTAGCATGCTACTACCCACAAGGTAAACAGCTCGCTAGCGCCGTGATTGGTTTGTTGACCTGTCAATCTCACTATAACGTCTCTGTTATTAACACAACCCCATGCGCCAGACTCCTCCTCCGTCATCCGTTGGATCAACGCATTGCAACAGACACGTCTGAGTTAAGCATTAGGCGCAATTTATGGTCTTCCGTTTACGGAGACACGGAGAGCCCTCTCCGTCGTGGCAAACCCTCTCCGAGCACCTCTCCGTGGCCTGACGTGCACCTCCCAATTTTTTTAAACTATCTGTCTCCGTCGATCCGTCAATACATCGCTGTTTACCTTGTGGGTAGTAGTATGCCAACATTAGATAGCTGGCTCAGACAGATCGCAAATCCTCTCAGATGTATTTTTCAGTTACAATAACAGAGTTTTTACATTGCACAGTGTCTATTTCCCGGTAACTTTAATAGAATCCAAGCAAAAAAAAGTCAAACAAACAACTTTTATGTACAAATACGACCATCTACGGAGTTTGGTCTGCCGCCATCTTTTTTTTTTTGCTTTGCAACAACCACAACCGCCGGAGAACCATAAATGAAAACGAGTCCGTCAAGGCAACTGCGTGGCCACGGAGTAACAGAGTCGTAGAAGTATATTTCGGCCTTTAGTTTAGTTTAGCTGATAGTTGATAATGTGTGTGTATGCGCACATTATATATACACACACATTTGTGGTGTGTGTCTACGTCAGTACCATTGATGATTGTGTGTGTGTGTGTGTCTACACCAGTATTACTTATGATTCTGTGTGTGTGTGTGTGTGTGTGTGTGTGTGTGTGTGTGTGTGTGTGTGTGTGTGTGTGTGTGTGTGTGTGTGTGTGTACGTACAGGTGGTGAGACTGCAGAAATGCCTGGCATGTATAAGAAGGGCGAGTATGACCTGGCTGGGTTCTGTGTCGGGGCAGTGGAGCGGAGCGCCGTGCTCCCGCGGCTGGGCGACATCTCTGAGGGGGACCTCCTGATTGGGGTGGCCTCTTCTGGGGTCCACAGCAACGGCTTCAGCCTGGTCCGGAAGGTTCTGGAGCGGTCCGGGCTGCAGTACAGCTCCCCTGCTCCTTTTGGCAAAGCTGGAGAAACCGTGGGTGAGTTGGTTGGTTTTAATTAATTAATTAATTCATTCATTCATTCATTCATTCATTCATTCGTTCATTCATTGTGTGTGTGTGTGCATACGTACGTGTGCGTGTGTGTGTCTGTCTGTGTGTGCACATGTGTAGCTTTTCAATCAAATTCCAGAGTAAGGCCAACCTTACCCAGTTGATTAGCAGGGCCAGTGCTTATCAATTATTCCAGGGGTTTTCAACTGGTTTTGTCCCAGGGACCACCATTCTGACTAGAAAGTAATCTACGGCCCACTGATGTGCCTGCGCGCGCGTGCGTGCGTGTGTTTGTGTGCGTGCGTGTGTTTGTGTGCGTGCGTGTGTGCGCGTGCGTGCGTGGAGAGAGGGGAGACCTGTCAGTGTAATATCTGGGTATGGTGAAGTCCACACAGCCGGTCTATTCGTGGCGAAATGTTAGATAGCGACAGTCTCATATCACTCTCTGGTTCAAGCTTTGCCCTGTACGCCAGTGTACGCCAGTGTAGAAAAAACACTCCCACACAGGTATTTGAACGGGCAAAAGACACCTCATTGCATTTGCAGCAAGCTCTGGAAATTCTGTCTGGCAACTTATCTGTTGCATGTACTCAATAGGCTTGGCATTCAAGAAAACGTGATGCGTCTCCATATGCCGCAATAGTTTCGACGGCTTTATGGCTTAAGTTGACAGTAATGTTGAACACACGAAACACATTGGTACCTCCTCTCCTGCTCTGTCTGTCGTCACTGTAAATCCATATTTGATGTATTCCTCATTGTGTTTTCTTTTTCTTTTTTTAATTTGTTTCCCTGTATCCTGTGAACGTGTAGCTTTGTTGGAAGCCTGTCCCTCTGTCGTGGCAGTCTGTCCCTCTCCTCACTAAAAACCGATCCATTGGTACTTCTGACCAGCTAACTCGACGTTAGAACGAAATGTTAGCTAAGGACAGTAGATAACTTCAGTCCTTCACCAAAAGTATTACTTTTTGACTAAACTTCAAAAGTACACGTAGGCTATGCAGATGCTTGTCAACTTTGCGCGCGAGACTGTACGTTATGAATAATATGCGTATGGCGTGACGTTAGGGACGCAATGCATTAACATTAGCAAAGCACAGGCTACCATAGACTGGATAGGTGTCGCTACACAATGGTAGTCCTTTGGGGGATCGTAGTCCCTCACATTGCGCATGCTCAGACACAAACGGTTTACGGCATAAGGCTCAACGTCAACATATGGGGCTTGTCTTAACGCATAATGTGGGTATATTTAATGTTATATTTAATTATGTTGTAAACGGCTAACAGCATAAGGCTCTACGTCAACATATGAAACGAAACTGGGGAGAGACTTTTTGATCCTCCACCTCATCTGTTTTGTCCACTGTGACATCTTCTTTGTTTTTAAATAAATGGTCATGTTTTCAAAAAACTGGCTTTCGTCGCTTTTCTCCATGATTGAAAACGGATCTGTCGTTGTGACGCATGCGCGCACAGCTTCGCTGTCGACAGCAGTCGACAGTGTCGCAAAATGACGCATGCGCAATGTGAGGGACTACGATCCCCCAAAGGACTACCATTGTGTAGCGACAATAGGTGCAAGGCTACATTCTGTCAGCGTGAATCTCCTTTATATTATTACCAGCTTGTTTTTTTCCCACGATATTCAAGAGTAATCTGGAAATGTGTTGAAATATCAAAGCGAATTTATAAAAAAAATGAATCAATGGTGAACTGATAAACATAGGCTCATCATGTCGCGGACCCCCTGCGATGCTGTCGCGGACCACCAGGGGGCCGCGAACCCCCGGTTGAAAACCCCTGAATTATTCAATAATCAATCAATATTAGCAATGCTCATCAGTCCTTCTGGCATGTGTTGCACTCATGTCATCCTGTTTGCCCTTGTTTTTTTTTTTTTTCGTCTGTTAAATGTCAAATAACGTGCGGTGTGGTAAAACACACGCTTCAGGGCATTTGCTTTCCCTCTGTAACCCCTGTGTTAACCTTTCACCTCTCACCTCTACCTGTGTGGCCCTCTGACTTCTGGTTGTTTACCTGCAGGCGAGGTGTTGTTGACGCCCACTAAGATCTACAGCCGCTTGCTGCTGCCAATCCTGCGCAGCGGAGCAGTGAAGGCCTACGCCCACATCACGGGAGGCGGTCTGCTGGAGAACATTCCACGCGTGCTGCCGAAGGACCTGGCTGTAGACATGGGTGAGGATGGAATATTGTCACAGACACACACACAAACACACACAAATGAGCATTAGCTGGCTGATGTATTGAGTTCAAATTCTATTTCCATTTTCAGCTTCCATTCTTGAAATTCTTGAATACGAAATTGCACTCAATGGCTGCGATGTTATATGAAGCGCAATGTGTGTTCTAATGTTGCCCACATTCTACAAGTGCCCACATTTATTAATGTGTGTGTGTGTGTTTTACAGACGCGACACGCTGGCGAATCCCGCCCGTGTTTACGTGGCTGCAGGAGGCTGGGGGCCTCAGCGAGGAGGAGATGGGCCGCACCTTTAACCTGGGCCTGGGAGCCGTGCTGGTGGTGGCTCGACAGGACGCCCAGAGGGTCCTCAGGCAGCTGCAAGCCCACGAGCAGGCCTGGATCGTGGGCTCACTGGTTCACAAGCAGCCTGGTGGGTCTGGAGCTCACGGTGATGGGGCTTTCATGCAAAGAAGCACCTGCTGTTCCAGGCAGTACTGTGCCAGATAGATACACATGTAGACCGTTAATTGGGTTTGATATGTCAATGTCTAGTAGTTAATGCATTGTTATTGATTTGCATTTTTCCATAACTTAAAAAAATATATAAAAATATGTAAACTTTATTACAATGTTGTAATTGTCTCTCCCATCAGTTATATTGAAGAATATGTAGGTATTATAACTTTTAATGTAAGATTCTGTGTGTAGATATTTTTCAGTCCTCATAATCTTGAGGAAGTGCTTCCAACCTGCAGTCAAGCACTAATTGAATGCCATGTGTGTGTGCTCATGCCATGTGTGTGTGTGCTCGTGCCATGTGTGTGTGTGCTCGCAGGCACTGAACCAGTGGTCATCCGAAACCTGACAGTGAGTCTGAAGGCGGGCCCTGAGGCCCAGAGTCCAGACACGAGCGCTCTGCCTAACGGCGCCGCCCACTCTGACCACTCCCAGCGCAGGCGCGCCAGAGTGGGCGTGCTCATCTCCGGAACAGGTATCGGCCAATCATTGCTCAATACATGCAGTCAGAGGTCTGCTATACCCTAGCTAAACCAGTTAAAGCCCTGGACACTCACCTACAGAGACATTATACCACTAATGACACATTATGGCTAGGTAGTCTAGAAGTGCTCAGTGCATTCCTGAAAATGAATCAATTGATAGTGGCATAATCCTTTGAGTAACTAGTCTATTATGTGTTTGGCTTGCTTTTACTCAACCCACTCAACACAATCCAAATTTAAGAGTTGAGAATGTGTTCTTGAACTACTTCAGATAGCTAGTCAGTTCTCAGTTTCAAGGTGCCGTATATACAATTGTAATCCAATACACTTGTTTTGTCAAATTCAGAGAATTGCTCCTCACAGTCTACTAGCTGTCCATTCGGTATGTGTGCTCAAAAACACTCCAGTGTTTGTACTTTATCCTGGCTCTGTAAATGGGAAACAAACATAGTGGCTCGGACCGTTCAACACATTGGGCCTCATGCAGCAACGATCTCTTAAATTTCTTTTGTATTTTGTCTTAATTTTTCTGTTAAGGGAAACAATAAGAGAAGTCCACTAGAGATAGAAAAATAGATGTTTTTTTTTTTCTTATCTTGGTAAGAGTGCCCTTGACCGAAGAACAAGAATAAGAAAACATTGGTGAATCCCAGAAATCAATGACAATTAACTAAACGTGGTGTAATTTGATTGGCTTTGATTATGAACAATGTTTCACCAGAATTGCGTACTGCATTTTACTTCGTGGAATTCTTGAGAGGACAGGTGTTTGTTGAAGCAGTGATTTGCTGTGCTGCAGAGCAGTGTGCATGGAAGAGATCACTCATCAGTCTATAAACAGTGTTTATTGATCACTCATTAGTCTATAAACAGTGTTTATTGATCACTCATTAGTCTATAAACAGTGTTTATTGATCACTCATTAGTCTATAAACAGTGTTTATTGTTTGCTTTAATGAAACGCATGTTTTTCCCCTCCTCTGTTTCAGGCACTAACCTGCAGGCCCTGATGGAACAGGTCAAGAAGCCGTCCAGCGCGGCGGAGATCGTGGTGGTCATCTCCAACCGGCCCGGGGTGCTCGGCCTGAAGAGGGCCTCCATGTCAGGCATCCAGACTCGGGTCAGTACCCAGCAGCGCCTCTCCGCATTGTACCACCTATGCCAGGCTGCCACCCATACCAGTGCTCTCTGTGTCTGTGCATCCCTCTGACATGTGTAACTGCTGCCACCTTTATGCTGTATTGTTAAAGCTGACCATTTCACTCTGGGTCTTTGCATCTTGCCCTCTCTAGATGTCAGTAGAGCACTCGACAACTCACCTCTGTACATTAGTGCCTTTTGTGTCAGTCTCACATTATCGTCACCATGTTTGTAATCCGTTATTGTAGTGTAGTGTATATATCGTTTTAATGTGTTTCGTGTTTGTCAGGGGTATATCTGCCCACTGCCCTGGATGTTTGGTGGGGGCCTTGGCACACCCGTACACTATACATCTGTTTGACCACATCTTCTGTTAACCGTCTTGGAACCCTCTGAAGTCATGTTTGAGTGTGTCTGTGTGTGTATTTGTATGTATGTCTTAAACACGTACTCCGTTTCTTTGGCAGGTTGTCGACCATAAGTTGTACGGTAGTCGCTCCGAGTTTGACAGCACCATTGACCGTGTTCTGGAGGAGTTTGGCGTGGAGGTGGTGTGCCTGGCCGGCTTCATGAGGATCCTAACTGGGACGTTTGTCAAGAAGTGGAATGGTACGATGCAACAACCTCTCTCAGATAGCCTCACACAGGCAGGGGGACTCATTTACACTGTAGCAGTTTCAGATAGTTAGAGTGACTTGGTGTATGGGAGAGATGCGCATTCTACCTATTCTTGCGATTCTTGGGAATTAAACCATTAGCAACAATGGCATGGCATTGTGAAAGCCTTGCACTGACAGCTGAGCTACAGAAACGTCTATGCTCTCAAGATACAAACTCACATACGGCGTACTTCTTAAAAGGATCTATCGATAGCTGCTGTCTGTTGGAAATATGCACTCGGACTTCAAGGTTGATTTTGGGGCATATCTATGCACTCTTCCAGTAACTGTGTTTGTGTGTTTGTGTCTGTAGGGAAGCTGTTGAACATCCACCCATCTCTGCTGCCCTCCTTCAAAGGAGTGAACGCACAGAAGCAGGCTCTGCAGGCAGGCGTACGGGTGGCGGGCTGCACCGTTCACTTTGTTGCCGTGAGTGAGCCGAGATTACTCCCCAAAATGACCCAAAAGCATCTGTAAACTAACAGTCAATACACATGCCCTGCATCACTAGACAAAATGTGTTTTAGGTTCATGTATTTTACTCCTAGACAGCATTATGTAGCTGCTCCTAAATGAAGTGCCGTATGTGCTCGTATAGCGATTGACTGAAGTCATAATTCATAATTTAACACCAGTGGTTGAAATGGATGCATGGTGAACAAAAACATGATGTCATGGATGTGTCTCTCGTCTACAGGAAGAGGTTGATGCTGGAGCCATCGTCGTGCAAGAAGCGGTGCCAGTGTTGATGAATGACACCGAAGAGAGCCTATCAGAGCGCATCCGAGAGGCGGAACACCAGGCCTTCCCAGCAGCCCTTGAGCTGGTCGCGGGGGGCGCAGTGAAGCTGGGGGAGGACGGGCGCATCATTTGGAACTCTACGATGCAGGTGTAAACAAATAACCCGAGTCTCCATCACCTTAACTACTGCAAAAGGTCCAATTCTAATTCAGCTGTGTCTTTGCTGTAACGTTACATACGGTACCCGTCAACCTCATAAGTAATCAATCATTCATATGACCAACAAAGTTCAGTGTTTACGTAGTCAGGGCCATTTCAGGTTTACACTGCTGTTACATTTGTGGACACTTAAAATGGATCTGAGATGGTTAGTCCACATTGACCGCAGAAGATGTGACATTCCTTTAATCATGATCATTCCAGAGAAGTATTTCTCCTTAGCACACTCCTGCTATGATTATTGTGATCTTGTGTTTTTACACTACTTGAACAATTGGCACCCTCTGTGGTGCGTAACCCATAAGCTGCATGAAATGAAATGTTGGTTTGTCAATGTATTCCTGTAGAACTGCATATATCATGCATGTGACCACAAGAAAAAGAGAGAATCCCCGGCATTTCTCACTGCCATAAATAAACTTGCACTGTGCCATGATCTAAAGTAATGAATGTGGACTATAACACGGTCATTAAAATGTAGATCATAAAGTCTTGCCTATTCCTTAAAGGTACAGATACAAATATTTTGGGGACGTCTGCATACTCAAACCCTCCCCGCCAATGTCTTCCCTAGAGCTCCTCACCCTCTAACCATCCTACCTTATATCAGATAGGATGTGAGGGGCTGCTTGTCCTCCTGTGGTCCTATTTTTCCATGATTACAGAATCTGCCCGTTATTTTCTATCGAACAAAACGCTACACAGACATAACACTTCTGCAGACTTTTTGAAACCAGCTAATTTTGTAGTAAAAGGAGTGTTTTGGTGTTAGACAATTTATGTAAAAGGGACCACTGTTATTTTTTTCCCCTTGACCTCCAAAGCAAAAGGTCTACTCTGTGAATCTAACACCGACAGTATTCAACTCCCAGTTTTAAAGCAAGACGGGTGTCCTGAGTTCAATTCATTTCAAATATATTTAATTGTATGCAATTATCCCCAGAAGGATTTGAAGGGTAGAACTTTGCCACATTCGTGTCAGTCGTCTGTCCTGAGAAATGAATTCTGGCCTGCCCACAGTGAGCCAGCAGACGGCGCTCTTTTCATTCCTCTCCAGACTGTTAAAAAGCCCGAGTAGGGCAACCCACTACTGGCTGGCTGACTCAGTTCAGATGGTGTTAGAGGTAGAATCCACATGTGTTTTTCTCACACGGACACACACTTCACTGTGTGTGTGTTTGAGTTGGTACGTCTCTTGAATGTTGACGAGTGTGTTTAAGCGCCAAGGTCTCTTGTTCACATATGCAAGCACACACAGACAGACAGACAGACAGAGAGATGTGTGCAAGCACACATGTCGTTCAAAACCGCTGTCTGTCCTGTAGCTTTTGGGGATCTCAGAGGTACAGGGCCTCTTCAGCTCACAGCCGCGGCCACGTGTGAGTCCGACTGGGATCGACTGAAGCGCAGGACGGAAAGCTGCTCACTCCCTGCACGCCGAGCCAGGCACACCTCCCCCTGCAGGCCGAATCCTGCCAGTACTCTCATTATTTCCTCTGAAATACATAAAGCACAGATAAAACACCATCAGACCATCATCATAAATATATTATCGAACCATGCTCCTAAACTAAGTTTCATGGAATTTACTCCGAAATAAATGAATGCCACCACATGCTAACGACCTTCCTGACACATACAGGTAGCGCTACAGGCAAGAGTCTTAAGCATGCTGATGGATACAGAGACATCTCTGCCTACCTGGGTTATTCTCTGCAACTGTAACCAGGTAAAAGAGCCCCTGATTGGACAGCAGCTGTGTAACCATGGGGAAGAATCTGTCCATCACCTCTCTGCCATGCTCACCACCTGCCCACGCTGCTTCAATGCCACACCCACCAACCTGTCACACAGAGATGGGGATCAGAAATCACTCAAATGTCAACACGCACGCGCGCACACACACACACACACACACACACACACACACACACACACACACACACACACACACCAAGTTGTGCCAACCCAGGACTAGGACTACCTACTTGGAAAGAATTAATTCTTAATTGACTAAAAACCACCAATCGCAGAGCTTCTGTATGACTCATTAATGAAATGGCATTTGGTGTTTAACAACACACTGATAGCTGTGGGAAACTCCCTAAATGCTAGCAACCTCAGTAAACAGTTTGTTTCCTCTCACACTGAATTAACGCACACACAGCCTTTTGTGACTGCTATTAGCAACAACTGGAAAATTAAACAAATTTCCTCAGCACCATTCACAACACATAGACCAATGGATCCTGCTCAGACTTTGAGTGAGGATGAGACTGAAGAGGGACAAAATATGGCCCTTTAACCACAAGGAATATATCAGTTTTAACATTTATTTACATTTAGCAGACACTTTCATCCAAAGACACTTACAAAGTGCGGTACGATACAAGCTTAATTAAGGAGAAGACATTGAAACCAAAGTGTCACGCCCGTGACAGAAACTTTCACTTTTGTGGAACATAAGTGCCAGATAATGTTTGAGCTAGGTAGCTCATTTGACCACAGTAGGGAAGAGCTTCCGCGTTTTCTTTTGCCATATAAACGTTGTATACATATAAACGTTATATAGATATAGCAATTCACCTCCTCTGAAGGAGTGACAACGTATGGCGGATTGAACAGAAGAATATCCACTTCACCACTGAGCCTCGGGAGGAACGACTCAACCTGTTGGGAGAGGAGAGAAGGAAGAGAGAGGAGAGGAGAGGGAGGAGAGGAGAGAGGGAAGGAGTGAGCAGTCATAGAGATGACCACGCCAGCGGGGTGAAGCATCCATCACTGTGAAACACGTGTTAATGTTTCAGCGTTAACAATAGCATCTGACATCTGTGATGTCTGGATCTGCTAAAACAAGGTTAAGGAGCCAAGCAGACTTCAGGAATGACAAAACAACAGCTGCTTTTTACATCCTTGTACAGCTGACCTGGGATCAGGTGGCCAAAGGAACGGTCTGAAAAACGTTTTGTTCGGACTCTGACAGAGTAGGGCTTCAAACATACACACTTTAAAATCTTCAAACTTGGCTACAGATGCCAAATAATCTGCAGTCAGCATCCTGTTGCTATTTCTAGACTTGACAGTTACACACCAAGTCTGTGTTTGTGTGTGTATATCTGTCTGTGTGTGTGTGTGTCTCTCTCACCAAATCTGTGATGACTGGCTGCAGGCTGACGCCATTGCACACAGATGTCTCGACAGCACACTGAGCTGCTGCTGGATTCACATCAGTACAGCTGAGAAAAAAACACACAACCTTACTTACGACAAGCTGGGATAAAATAGACACAACAAAGCCGTAACCCTGTTCACAAATGCAGTAAATTTCCCTGTGTACATAGAGAAACAACAGGATAAGCGCACTGCTCCAGACATTCCTGCACACACGTCCATAACACTGTAAACATACTCACAGATACAAAACTGATGGGCCGGTTACCGTGGCCAGGAAGGCAGACACCACTCCAGATCCACAGCCAACTTCCAGACAAATCGCAGGTCTGCAAAACACACAACACACACATCCCTTACAGAGGTCACAGAGTACAACATACACTGCTTAAAAACCCTCCTGTTGTAAAAGTGCGTTCACTGCAACTGAATGAAAACATCTCTGCACACTGAAGGCCATCAAGATGCTTCATCACAATAGTGATCTAATGATGCAGCCACCACCAATAACGTAGACAACAAATCAGAGGCCATTCAAGTTCAACTTTCTATCAGTTCTGGTAACGTAAGCTCCTGCTTGTGTGTAGGACGGTGCCTGTCCATTCCGTCATGTAGCTGGTCTCACCTGAGGCGTTGCAGTCGATCAACATCCTGCTCCAACGCATCGAGCAAGAGGAAGGAGTCCTCTGCAGGCTCATAGACATCTGCAAAAGGAGGGCGCCCAACATGGCCGAACAGAGGCGTGGGGTACATCATCAGTGTGAAGTGGAGGGCCTTGCACCTTGCACCTGGTCAGACCCCCATCTCACATTCACTGCATACAAAAAGAGTGGTGAATCTGACAACATAACTACTAACAGCTGTAGTGTGCTGGAATACAAGCTCATTGTTGTCCAACCCGAATGTAGCTGGTTAAGGTGTGAAGCAGAAAATTCAATAGGCAGATATAAACAATCTACGGTAAAAGTGAAGTATCAGCAATCCTCAGTCCGGTTTCCAGACATGGTTACTGGGCACGAACACGGACTTTGGGGTTTTCTTTTCTACATTGATGCCAGACAGAACCATCCAAAACCGGTTCGAAACTATAGTAAAACACGCGAAGCAAGCGAGGGTTCTTTTGTTGTTTTATGGAACTTTTTTGAGCCATTTTACAACGCACAAAGTTGTTAATCGCATGAAGCCCGGGGCAGCGTGAACATTATTATGAAAAACAGAGGGATTAGAAGATACGTTCGCCTGGGCGTCATTTAGAGGGGTGTAATGAAGTCAATAAAAGTAAACAGGCTTGATGCGGTAAGTAATGCCTTGTCTCGGCTCTGCTCCAGCAAACACGCCGAGGTCTGCAAGGTTTCGTCAGCAGCCTTCTCTCTTCTTGATGGAAACAGAAAACAATCTGATGATCTGAGCCCATTGCTATGACCATGTCGAAATTGAACATAAGCACAATCGTCGCCTTTACTATAACTGACTGCCATTTGCAACAACGTTCAGTAAATTTAGCATTATCTTTATAACACTTCTCTGTCTATAGTCTCCGATACCTTCTGTAAACAAGCTTACCGGGTAGCTAATGTAACTAGCTAACACAATTGTCATCACATAGTCTGTGCTAATTACTGATGCTCGTGGGTGTTTGCTTTTAATGGAACTAACAAGCATACGTGATAACGTTTCACATATAATTAATAGACACTTTTAGAGTTACCTGCTCGGGTGTGATCAACAGCAGTGTTTAAAACTCCAGCGCGTCCACCACATGGATCTCTCCCTACTTACTTCCGCTTCCTGCTTCACCCAAGCGTATTGTGGTAGTTGAAGTTTCCATCTGGACGTTATTGAACTTGATGTGAACTTCGAGTACACACAGCTGCACATGAATAAAAGCAACCCCAACTTACAGAGAGAATATCAGAAACGTTAGACTTTTAGACCTTCAGTAGTTTTACAAGCCCAATAAATGTCGCGTTTCGGGTTTATTACCGTTGCCCAAGCCTTTGCAGTGGTCTCTGTGCGTGTCACTGGAGAGCGTGCAGAGTGTGAGACGTGCAGTAGACAGCTAACAGCGGTTGGCTTTCTAAGTGCGATGCCCACGGTCCCAAACAGACACACAGGCACCAGCCCAGACAGCTGCCATATTAAAAGCAGCCAAATTCTTTTTCTGGGACTGCAACCAAAGAACTCCCAATCTAAAGTGATTGTGCAGGAGCAAAGAGGAATGGCAAAGTTCAAGCAGTCCTCCCCAGACCTTCAGTGCTCAGGTGGGCTATCTCCCGGGCCTTTCTGTGAGGAGTTTGCATGTTCTCCCCGTGTTCACAAGGGGTTTCCTCCACTAAGAACCCCAACAGAAAAATATGCAAAAGAACAGAACATTTTCCTGTCCGTCCCTGACCAAGATGGACAGTTAACTTCACTTGGTCCCCGGGCGCTTAAAAGCTGCCCACTGCTCCTGGGGGGTCCTGGAGGAAGGATGGTCCAGGATGGGAAAACGCAGAGAGTAAATTCACAGTGACCTCAGGCCTGCGTGTGTGTGTGTGTATGTATGTCCTGTGTCACCTCCATATATGCACGTGTGTGTTGCAGTGTGTCGTGTGTGCCAATTAAATCTGACAATTATTATTATTAGATACCTCCAATGCTTTACAATGCATTCTCACTACTGCATTTACATCTCATTGTAACAATCTATCTGAGATAACCAGATACTGACTGCATATAGCATAAAATGTTCATGTGAGGAAAGAGGCTCAGGTTTAAATAACTGTTAGATTTACATTCATGTGATGTGTAAGTTGATGCCTGGTGGCACAGAGCCTAGGATGTTTAAAGTGCTTTTTCAAAATGGCTGACATCGGCAACATTAAGGTAAGCTGGATGCATGCGAAACCTCCCAGACCCGTCGACATCACGGGTGAGTCGGGGTAGATGCTGTTTTGGATGTCCGCCCTGTATTTTT
>NC_045167.1:17649718-17657218 GCF_900700415.2 Clupea harengus | reverse complement strand
TCCACACATGCATGTGTGTGTGTGTGTGTGTGTCTGTGTGTGCGTGTGTGTGTGTGTGCGTGTGTGTGTCTGTGTGTGTCTGTATCCGTGAGCGTGTGTGTGTCACTCTACTCTGTGTGCATGCATGGATGTGAGACGATTGTCACTATATTAGAGTGTGAATGGTATGTATGTACGTATGTATATGAGAGATTGAGAATGTGTGTGATCTTGTATGTGTGAGAGACAGATAGAACAAGTGAGAGAGAGAGAGAGAGAGAGAGAGAGAGAGAGAGAGTGTGTGTGTGTGTGTCTGTATCCGTGAGCGTGTGTGTGTCACTCTACTCTGTGTGCATGCATGGATGTGAGACGATTGTCACTATATTAGAGTGTGAATGGTATGTATGTACGTATGTATATGAGAGATTGAGAATGTGTGTGATCTTGTATGTGTGAGAGACAGATAGAACGAGAGAGAGAGAGAGAGTGTGTGTGTGTGTGTAACACCAGGTTCTCGGATCAACCAGTGGTAAAGCACCAAAGAAGAGTCACAGAGTCAGTCAATAAGTTAACAATTTATTAAGATGACCATTGGGCACACAAAGGGGAGTTTGGGGGATAACTGCTCTACTTTCAGGGGATAAGACACGCTAGGAGCTCACAGCAAAGTGAATACACTACAAATCAACAGTTGCAAAGTTTAAAGTGAGTTAGAATCTCAACCATGACACGAATCACACAGCCACCCGAAAAAGCCTAAAAGCAAGCAGCTAACCCCCCTAGCTACAGCCAGTGGCCCGTAGATGGTTATGGCAATAAATAGATTAAAAGCTTTGTTCTTTATTAAGTTAATTCCCAAGACTTAGATTAAAAAAATAGGGCTATCAATGCTGATCTTAAAACACCAAGCTGACCGCTGGCCTAGCCACTTAAAAGTAGTAGATGGCGTAAACAAACTCAAAAGAAATAAACTCCAACAGTACAATCATGCCAAACAATTCCACTGCCACATGCAAACAACAATCACATAACAATCAAACTAAATAAACTGCACGCCATCTACCTTACCCCCGTGCACAAAGGAGACCAAGAAAACCAAGAGGTAGTGGATTGTTTGCAGACAGTTTTTATATGGCAGTCTTCTTCCACTCTCCTCATTACTTCCTGCACTTCCTGCTTAAGCGCGTTGGCTCCCCCGCTGTATTGGTCCCGGCATTACACCCTCATCAGTCCATCCTCTTACACCCCCCGCCACTTTTCTCCAGCCCATCCTTGGGCTGACCTCAAGCCTAGCTGTATCGCTGTGGTGGGATGCCCTTAGTGGTGCGGTGTGATGTTCGCGGTTCTCGGAGCTCGGGGATCACAGGATCTTCCCCAGATGGCGTTGTGATGGATGGCTGTGGTGGGCCGGTGGGTGGCTGTAGCTGTGGTGGGCCGGTGGGTGGCTGTAGTTGTGGTGGCCCGGTGGGTGTGGTGGCCCAGGTCGACCAAGGGGTCAACCATCTGGTTGGCGGGAACATCCCAGAGGTTGATGGTCCGGGTTCCTCTGATTCAGCAGCAGCTTCCCCTTCCTGCGCAGGTGCCTGCAAAACCAGAGGACAAGGCCGGAGCAACTTCCGATGCAACACCCTTTCCTTCCCTCCCCCCTTTTCAGGTGCAACCACATAAACTGGAATATCAGGATTAGGCTGTTTAACCACAACATATGGAATATTATGCCAGAAGTTAGCCAGTTTACCTTGTCCCTTAGGACCAACATTACATACCAAAACCCTTTCTCCTATCATTAAGGGCCCTAGGAGGCCTTGGTTATCATGTTGCCTCTTTTGGTGCTGTCCTGCCCCTGCATTCAACTCACCCGCTCTCTTGTAGGCATAGTACAGGCGCTCGTGATGTCTCTTTACCCATTTTTCCACAGTGTTCCGTTCATCCAATGGACCACCCATCATGACATCCACTGGGACCCTGGCATGTCTTCCGAACATGAGGTATGAAGGTGTGTAACCTGTCGAGCTGTGGATAGTGTTGTTATAAGCATGAAGCATCTCGGATAGTCAGCCCACCTGTTCTTTTTCTCATCCACTAGAGTACCCAGCATGCCCAAGAGAGTGCGGTTGAATCGTTCTGTGAGGCCGTTACCTTCCGGATGGTAAGGGGTAGTATGACTCTTTTTACAGCCATATAAATCACAGAGCTGCCTTACTACCTTTGCTTCAAAGTTTGGACCTTGATCAGCATGGAAGCGGGCTGGACAGCCAAAGTTCTGGATGACCTGCTGCCACATTACTCTCACTGTTGTTGCAGCGGTCTGATCTCTGGTGGCTGCAGCCCATGCAAACTTGGTAAAATGATCGGTTAGGACCAAGATGTTTTGGGCTCCCCCTACTGATGCTTCTAGGGACAGAAAGTCCATGGTGATCAACTCGAGGGGGTATGAGGCCCTAATGGGAGTGAGGCCCACCGCAGATGTACTAGGCCTTTTTCTAAGGGTGCACTGTTGACATTCTGAGCACCACTTCTGAATATCTGCCGACATGTGGGCCCAGTAATAACTGGCCTGCAGTGTTTTCAGAGTCTTTTCTGCCGCAAAGTGCCCCATGTTATCATGACCACTAGTAAAGGCCTCTTTCTGTTGATTCTGGGGGAGCACCAGCTGGGAGCACCGCATGCGGGTATTGGGGTCTAGGGTCTGCCGGTACAGCACTCCCTCTCGCAGTTGTAACCGGGGCATCTCCCTCATCAGCCTCAGGACTTGAGGATTCTCTCGTTGCCGTTCAGCTGCCTTAAGGGGTCGCTTGGTCTGAAAGAAGAACAGCACACGTGAGATCACAGAGTCTTGCTGCTGCAGTTCAGCCCACCTTGCTGTTGACCAGCTCTGCCCTATCCAGGACCCTTTAGCAGAGGGAGGATTGCCTTGCGCTGGCATTGAAGCTGCATCACAAACCCCTGCAAGGCACGCCTGCACCACCTCAACAGTCACCTCTTGGAACCCAGGGATCTCCACGCCATCCTCTCCTTCCTGCGTCATTGCAGCACCTACTGGATAACGGGAGAGAGCATCAGCGTTCCCATTAGATTTGCCTGAACGATGTTTGACTTGAAAGTTATAGCTTGCTAGCCGGGTTACCCAGCGCTGCTCCACAGACCCCAATCGAGCTGTCCCAAGATGTGCAAGGGGATTATTGTCAGTATAGACTGTGAAGTCAGACCCGAGCAGGTATTCATGAAACGTTTCAGTTATAGCCCATTTGAGTGCTAGCAGCTCTAGTTTAAATGAACTATAGTTGGCATCATTGCGCTCTGCACCCTGGAGCCCTCTGCTGGCATAAGCAATTACTTTCTCTTGGCCCTCTTGAACTTGAGAGAGTACTGCTCCTAACCCCTGGAGGCTTGCATCGGTGTAAAGCAGGAAGGGTAGTGTGAAGTCAGCAAAACTCAAAATTGGAGCCTGGGTTAGGCCGTGTTTCAGAGATACAAAGGCAGCTTCACATTCCTCTGTCCAATTCCAAGCAGGGCCAGAGGTTCTTGCCTTAGATTTTTTTGTTGGACGCCCCCGCAGAAGTTGGTGCAGAGGTAAAGCCCTGTGGGAGAACCCTTCGACAAACCTGCGATAATACCCTGCCAGGCCTAAGAATGCTCGCAGCTCGGTTGGAGAGGTTGGCACTTTCCAATGTTGGACAGCTGTCACTTTGTCAGGGTCCGGAGCTATACCCGCTTCTGACACTATGTGGCCCAAGTAGTGGACGCTGCTTTGGAGGAGCTTGCATTTACCTGGCTTCAGCTTTAATCCCTGATTGGATAGGCGAGAAAAGACAAAGTCAAGTCGGTCCAGATCTGTGTCAAAGTCAGCAGCAAAGACAATTACATCGTCCAAATATATTAGTAGCGATTGATAATTGTACTCCCCTAAACAACTTTCCATCAACCGCTGAAAAGTAGCAGGTGCATTACACAAACCAAATGGCATCCGTTGGAATTCAAATAGTCCCATTGGGGTTGTGAAGGCAGTTTTTTCTATATCCTTGTCATCTACTTTGACTTGCCAATAGCCGGCAGCAAGGTCTAAGGTAGAATACCAACGGGCTTTCTTCAAACTGGTTAAGGGTTCCTCAACCCGTGGCAGAGGGTATGAATCTTTCCTTGTCACTTGATTCAATTGCCTATAATCCACACAAAAGCGGATGGAGCCATCTTTCTTCCGCACTAGGACAATAGGGGAAGACCATGGACTGGAACTTGGCCTGACGACATCAGCCTCCAACATCTGCTTTAGCAAGGCCCTGACCTCACCGTATAGGTTTGGGGGAATCTGTCGGTACCGCTGCCTGATGGGGGCTGCATCACCTGTTGGAATTTGGTGCAAGATGGTATCTGTACAGCCATAATCTTCATCATGATTCGAAAAGACAGACTGATGCTTGTCTAACAATGCTGCCAATTTCGTCCTCTCTTCCGCTGACAATGCAACCCCTTCAAGGTCAAATGCAGGTGGGGGATGGGCCTCCGTGCTGTCCCTGTTACTGTCACATTGGTTTCAATCTGGGCCTCAACTGTATTCCCCCGCACTACTTGCAGCTCAGGGCCATCATACACTTCACAGGAGTCTAAAGCCAGCAGTTCACCCAATCTTTGGTACGGATACACCACCAGTGGAGAGTTACTGATGTTGCGTACACGCACCTGCATCCTTCCGCTCTTGATAGTCACCAGGGCACGGGCCACCAGAAGTCCGTCTTGCGTGGGCAGAGGCTCCATTAGGGCTTCATGACTTCGGCCACAAGGACCCCTCCTGGCTCGGCAATTCAGGAGCAGTTCACGGTTGCCTGGCACAGTGACAGGGCGCCGGCCGGCCAGGCGTGCATAGCCTACGAATCCCTCTGGGGAAACGAAGTCCTGCTCCCTCTGGCAGATGTGCATGGCTTTTTGCCACATGACCTTGCCCAGTTCGTTCATGGATGGTTGTCTCTTCATTTCACAGGGAGCTGTGTCCTGGAACAAAACTTGCCATACTTGCTTAATTACATTCATGCCCACTAGCCCCGGCACATTTATACAGCCATCCTTAACAACAATTACCCCCACATTTGATAGGGTTACCCCCGCTACATCCATTTGTAGGGCTACACACCCCAGATATGGAATCTCTTTCCCATTGGCAGCCCTCAACTTTAGCCAGGAGGTGGGATCTTTCAGGTGCTGGCCATGCTTCCCAAAATGCGTCTCGAACCACTCCTGACGCATCATGGACACCTGGGAGCCGGTATCCAGGAGGCAGGAGACCTCTATTCCATCCATGGACACCTGGATCATGGGGCACTCCCCCATAAGACCGGAACGGGGCAGAGTGGAGAGCGAATCAGGTGCTGGCTGGGGCATAGTGGCGTGTGCCTCATGGACCGTGTGGGGCAATGCTGGGGGTGGCTCAAACATCGCTTGTGTCAGGGTGGAGTGTGACATATGGACTGTGGCAATGTAGAACGTGGATCCTTTACCATTGGGCCTGCCGTTTGATCCACAACAGCAGGGCAAACTAGTTTAACTGGCCCTGGGGGTTCTTTTGGGAGTACTGGGCGTTTTGGCTGGGGCAGTGCCGAGCAATGTGGCCAGGAACTCTGCAGTTATAGCAGATGGGGCGTCCTTGTTCATCATACTCACAGGGTCTCGAGTGGGGTCCTGTCCTTTGATGCCTAGGGCTTGGCGAATAACTTAGAGAGTGGATGGTGGCTGGTGTTGTGGTGCCTTCTCAAACCTCACTTTCTGGATCTCATCCCTGAAACCCTGCAGCAGAGACTGAGACAGACTGCTCACCTGGGTTTCGACTTCTTTGGCCAGCTCAGTTTTTAATTCTGCTTTGAGCCTTTGTAGAGCATCTTCCCAGGGTTGTTTGGTTGGGGCTGCTTTCACCATCCCACAACAGGCTTGGCCATCTTCCTCCAGTCCCGCACGCAATATTCCCTCCTTTTTGACATCTAAAAATGTAAGTGTATTATCCAACGTCACCTTCATTCTTAGGTCTCTCCTCAGGCCATCGTCATATAGCCCTGCCAGGAACTGGTCTTGCATCAGCACCTCTGGGTTCCGGATGTTTTCGGTGTCTTTTATCATCATCTTCTGCCAGCATTCCTGGAGGCGAAGTACAAAAACCCTCACACTTTCTGCAGCCTGTTGCCTACAATTGAAGAAAAGAGAGCGAGCGACAGAAGCAGGGGCAGTATGGGCATACAACTCTTCTAGCTTTTTGAACACCTTCCCCCTCTAAGGAATTGACAACCCAGTCCAACTGACTATCTGCTGGGATGGCATACATTCTAGACCACATCTGTACATCATTTTTCCACTGTTTAAAAGTCACTTAATTTTCCCCTCTCCCCCCAGAGAATCTAGAACAAGGCATCATAAATGGTACAAAAGAAGGCATTGAAAAAGCTCTTGGTCTCCGCTCTCCTTCATTCTGATTTATGGACATCTTCAATGGGCTAAACCACTTGTGTTGATCCTGCCGACTACGCCAAATGTAACACCAGGTTCTCGGATCAACCAGTGGTAAAGCACCAAAGAAGAGTCACAGAGTCAGTCAATAAGTTAACAATTTATTAAGATGACCATTGGGCACACAAAGGGGAGTTTGGGGGATAACTGCTCTACTTTCAGGGGATAAGACACGCTAGGAGCTCACAGCAAAGTGAATACACTACAAATCAACAGTTGCAAAGTTTAAAGTGAGTTAGAATCTCAACCATGACACGAATCACACAGCCACCCGAAAAAGCCTAAAAGCAAGCAGCTAACCCCCCTAGCTACAGCCAGTGGCCCGTAGATGGTTATGGCAATAAATAGATTAAAAGCTTTGTTCTTTATTAAGTTAATTCCCAAGACTTAGATAAAAAATAGGGCTATCAATGCTGATCTTAAAACACCAAGCTGACCGCTGGCTGAGCCACTTAAAAGTAGTAGATGGCGTAAACAAACTCAAAAGAAATAAACTCAACAGTACAATCATCATGCCAAACAATTCCACTGCCACATGCAAACAACAATCACATAACAATCAAACTAAATAAACTGCACGCCATCTACCTTACCCCCGTGCACAAAGGAGACCAAGAGAACCAAGAGGGAGAGGATTGTTTGCAGACAGTTTTTATATGGCAGTCTTCTTCCACTCTCCTCATTACTTCCTACACTTCCTGCTTAAGCGCGTTGGCTCCCCCGCTGTATTGGTCCCGGCATTACACCCTCATCAGTCCATCCTCTTACATGTGTGTGTGTGTGTGTGTGTGTGTGTGTGTGTGTGTGTGTGTGTGTGTGTGTGTGTGTGTGTGTGTGTGTGAGGCAAGGACTTAACAGGGTTGCACTAAGGCTGGCACAGGCTCCAGGGGAGGAGAACAGGACCGGAAATCTGTGCAGCTTTGGGGAGAAGCACAGAGGAAATCATCGCCTGAGGGGGCTGCCATGTCTGCCATAACCCCCTTCAGCCCCACACAACCCCAATAGAGAACAGAGGGAGGCAGGGAGGGATGG
>NC_045167.1:17642218-17644718 GCF_900700415.2 Clupea harengus | reverse complement strand
ACACGCACACACACACACTCCAGCGTGCACACACCCGCACAGCTTGAGGGAGGAAAGCCCCCTCCCCCCCTAGAATCACACCAAGTTTACCACCCAGGGATGGGGCTGTGGAGGGAGAGGGCAAGGGTGGGGTGCGGGTGGTGGTTCTTCATCACTATAAAGAGTTCATTCACACCCCGCTCTTTCTCGCTTTCTCACATGCAGGGGCACACATATATACACACTCACCCACACATTCGCACACACACACACACACACACACACACACACACACACACACACACACACACACACACACACACACACACACACACACACACACACACACACACACACACACACACACTCACCCATATTCGCACACACACACACAGAGAAAGAGAGAGATATAGTGTAAATGAACTGGAGAAGGACAGGTGGCATGTTAGCTCATAGTTTTCAAAGACAAGCTTGAACTGACTCTTGACTTAAGGGTGCATTGTGTAGGTGCTTGAAGGTTACACCGATACTAGATGACATCATTATACACTTATACTCATTTCCAAATTTGGCTTTGAAATATTTAGTAGGCCTACTATTGTTGATATAGTTGACGCTAAGTCAAAATTCCATGACACCTATGGCTGATACATATAGCATGTCACATCTTAAACAGATGAATATTGACTGAAACACAAGGTAAAGCGTTGTTTTTCCCCCCTGTAAATGAACGCATACAGCTAAAAACAGGTAGGGGATGTGGGGGGTTGGGTTTGGAAGAAAAACATGAAATTGACACCTCCTCCTCCTCAAGTTCCCCTGCAGTGATCACTGGAACGGTCAGCTCCCAGCCTGTTGCACGCTGACTAACGCATTGTGCAGCTACGCGCTTCTACAGGCTGTGTTTCACGCTGACTAACGCATTGTGCAGCTACGCGCTTCTACAGGCTGTGTTTCACCTTGTAGTGGCACTTGCCTTACCACAGCCTGTAGAAGCGCCTAGCTGCACTCACAAAGTTTGCTTTTAAAATAGTGGTCAGCAAGTGGACTAATCACAGTTGTTGCGGTCTGTGTCGCCGCGACGTGTAGTCGCATTTCTGAGGTGCACATCAGCCTACGGCGTAGAGCATGTGGCCTCACCTGGAGATGCACAAAAAAGGATTTGCGTGTGAATGGGAGAATACGACTCATTGCAAACAGCAACATGTCTTTCTGACAATGGGCTTATGTGTAGGCTAGTTTATACTTCATAGGGTTGCGTTTTTAGGTGTAATTGTGGTAAAAATCTTAACCCCCCCGCCCTGTGTGTGTGTGTGTGTGTGTGTGTGTGTGTGTGTGTGTGTGTGTGTGTGTGTGTGTGTGAGTGTGTGTATGTGTGTGTGTGTGTGTGTGTGTGTGTGTGTGTATGTGTGTGTGTGTGTGTTTGTCTATGTGTGTGTGTTTGTGTGTGTGTGTGTGTGTGTGTGTGTGTGTGTGTGTCTGTGTGTCTGTGTGTCTGTGTGTGTGTGTGTGTGCTACTGTGTGTGTGTGTGTGTGTGTGTGTGTGTGTATGTGTGTGTGTGTGTTAGAGAGAGAGTATACATGTGGTTTTTGGGGAAATCAGCTGGACTCTGGCGTTTGATAAATGATCTCACCCCTATCTCACCTTGTTTTCTCTGTTCCACACAATTAACCATGCTGACAGACCAGCGTAGTTTCCTACAGGGAAAGCCCATCAGAGTGTGTGTGTGTGTGTGTGTGTGTGTGTGTGTGTGTGTGTGTGTGTGGGTGTGTGTGTGTCTGCATATATTGTCTGAAAAACAGAAGACGAGAAAAAGAAAGAAGCGAGAGAAAGAAGGACATCAGGGAGACCCTAATGTAGATTTCATCCATTCATAATCAGCATCCATAAGAGAGTCTGTGTGTCTGTCTGCACAGTGGTTTGACAGTGTGCCCTGTTCAATATCGCTCTGGATCACACACACACACAGTCAGACATCATTTCTTTGGCTTGTAGCACAAGGGAAACAGTGATCACTAATGTCTAGGCACACTGCAGATGTCTGACCATAACCAAGACCATTGAACCGCTAAAATAAGGCTTCTTTGTTCTTTCTCTCAACAGAACAACTTGGCTCTTAAATTCTGTTTCATTTTCAAATGGGCTAAAGCCAGATCCTCAATCAGTCCCACACAATGCTACCTGGCCTAAATTGTAGCATAGTATCAGGCACGGGTTCCCGGGCTAATTTCCTGAAAAGAATTCCTCAAAATCTCAGGAGTAATTGTTTTTCTTGAAAGTGGTATGTTGCGTTTGGAAATGAAAAGGCTATCCCTGGAGCAACAGGCTACAGACCATGTAGTTTAGTCCCGAAGACACTGTCAATTTTCTAACAGCGGAAAATGGCCTGCAATTTTACAGCACGCCTTTCATGTACCATCGAGCGTGTGTCTAATTTCGGTTCTGTTTGCCAAGTCCAAATAAAAAAAGTGTTGCTGTGCAGAAAAAAGTCTTAAGTCTAAAAGTTAGATTTGGTGTAAT
>NC_045167.1:17634718-17637218 GCF_900700415.2 Clupea harengus | reverse complement strand
TCTAACAGGGAGCACATGAGCAGTGTAACCCAACCTCTCTCCCTCTTCCCAAATATAATTAAACAAAATAAAACTCTGACCTAGTTTGGGGAGCATAGGGCTGTGGGAGGGGCCTAGGAGACAGGGCCTCTTTGAGGATTAACCAGGGCCACCCCACATTTCTCACACACACACACACACACACACACACACACACACACACACACACACACACACACACACACACACACACAAACACACACCATAACATGAACCGGACTGGGTCTGTCGACACACATTACCCCTCAACAAACACGCACACCTTCACCCCCCCCCCCCCCCCCCCCCCCCCCCCCCGCCTCAGGTCGCCCCACTTTTCCACACTCTCAGGGGAGTCACATGACCCAGGGCCCAGGTCACGGCTCCATAACGTGGCCATCTTTGTTTTGTTTTGATTTGGACCTTTATGCCGCTGCCAACCTACTTTCTTTCTTTCTTTCTTTCTTTCTTTCACTATTTCTTCCCCCTTTTGGCTCTCTTCTACATTCGTACTCATTCTGTCGTTTCTTTGTTATTTTTCTCTCTCTTTCTCTCTTTCTCTCTCACTTTCTCTCTCTTGTTCTCCATTTTCCAGTTTCACTTTTGCTCATTACTTCTTTCTCCTCCGCCCCCTTCCCCTGTTTCTCTCCTCTATCCATCTATCTCTTCCTCTCCCTCCGTCTCCCTCTATCCCTCCATCCCTCTCTCTCTTCCCTCTCTCTCACGATGGAAATTCCCATGGCATTGGGTAACTGCTGGTAAATGACGGTCATGGGGAGCATCATCCCGGCGTCCTCCCTTTAGCCTCTCTCTTTCGTCAGCTGGTGCGTCGGGAGGAGCGGGACTCGCCCGGAACCGGAGGACTGATGAGAACTGTGACGGGAAAGCCAATCGGAAGTTGAGCAATTAGGGGGTGGGGGGGATTACACATGTGGTTGTGTTTGGGAAGATAGTGACGTGGTAGATGAGAGGGCTCCACCAACACTGACCCGAATACAGTCCCCAAGGACAGTTAAACACACACACACACACACACACACACACACACACACACACACACAAACACACACACACACACACACACACAAACAAGACACAAACACACAAACAAGACACAAACAAGACACAAACAAGCTGCTCTTTCCCAGGATTCAGGATTTGGAGCCATAATATCCCAGAAATCTTTGTCCAACTTCACAAAACTGCCACAACTTTCTCCCCTTGCATATACACACCTTTAGATGCACACACACACACACACACACACACACACACACACACACACACACACACACACACACACACACACACACACACACACACACACACACACACACACACACACACACACACACACAGCCTCACACTGACACAGACACACACCCATCTGCTAAGCCAATTAACCTTGTTGTCCTCCATAAACAGCCTCACACAGACAAGCACGCAGAGGCAGACGTCTCAGCTGGGAGAGTTTTCCTGGCCAGGAGACTGAGGGGAATTTTCCCACTCCGGCTAGGTGCAGCTTCCGCGCGAGCGCAGGAGGAAAACCTCAGAAAAGAGGGCTCACTGATTCCATGATCTGATTTCACTTCATAAAAGCGTTGCCTGGCATGACAGGCCCTGGAATTGGAGGCCTAACCTTTTGAAGGCAAGATAAAAAAGACACACACACACAAACCCTCTCTCTCTCTATCTGTCTCTCTCTATCTGTCTCTCTCTCTCTCTCTCTGTCTGTCTGTCTCTCTCTCTCTCTCGCTCTCTCTCTGTCTCTCTCTCTCTCTCTCTGTCTCTCTCTCTCTCTCTCTCTCTCTCTCTCGCAGTGCTATGTCAATGTCCTTCATACAAGTTATAAATATCACACAGTAAACAACGCACACAGTAAAAATGACAAAATATTGGACTGAAGATGCATGGACTGCAACAATGAGGACTTCAGGCCACGGGATCTGCACTGAATCAGCATGACCTAATTAAACTGGAATGTGAGATCAAGCGTAGTTGTATTGTGTGAATATGTAAAAAAAAAAAACCCAACCCGAACCAAACCACTCCCCGCCATCCTCTCACCCCTCTCTGTCCGCAGCAGGGCTCATGGGAACTTTGCCTCTGTGTTTTTGGGGTTCCCTTCAGGTCGCCATTGAGCACCCCAACCCCTCTCTTCCTCCTTATCTAGCTGTTCTCTACTTCTGCTGAAACTGCAACAAATATGATGCTCACATTTACATCACCATCTACTTGTGCACACACACACACACACTCACACACACACACACACACACACACAAACACACACGTGCGCACAGAAAACACATGTATCATGATATAATGTATCTTTTAGCATTCATGATGTGCACTCGTGATGTGTTCAATGAAGACCTATCATGACTGCATCTATGACTGCAGGATACATTTTTTAGATAAAGAGTCTGCAATGAAAATGCAGATAATTGATTGTGTGTCTTCTCGGACATAAGTGCAGATG
>NC_045167.1:17607218-17617218 GCF_900700415.2 Clupea harengus | reverse complement strand
ATCCATTTACTTTTGTAGATCATTCTCACGAATGTATTCTCAATTTCTTGTGCATTTTGACCTTCTTGAGTTTTACCTCGAAGTGAATGAGCCATCCCTACGCCTGGTTGTATTAAAATAATATATGAAACACATTGGTGTTACATTTTATGATCAACATGACCATAACACATGCATTTATGAATGATCCAACCGAGGCCCTGAGGAGATCCCTGTTTGCCCACATATTTAAGGGGTTCTAGAGTTCTAGGGTTCTTCTAACAGTTAGAGAACATAGAGAACATACAGAATTTACACATTATGTGAGTTCGAGATCTATGTTTGTCAGCCTCTTAATAACAGTGGCTCTCCGGCACCTAACATTTTTTTTTCACAAATGTTATCAAAGTTTCTGGTTTTGATTGGCTCAATGAAAGATTTCCAGGGCATGAATAGTTTGAAAATCAGGAAAGTGAGCAAAACGCCTGAGTCGGCATGTGTGGCCTTAATGATCGGAAAATAGAAGTTTGTTGGAAACGGATAGCACTCGCCATCCAAAATTAAACTTGGATGCTCAACCCACTTGTGTCAAAGATGATGTTGTGTCAAAATGATGTTGCATAGGAGGGAAAGTCTTTGTTGTGTGTGTGTATGTGTGTGTGTGTGTGTGTGTGTAAGTGTGTGTGTGTGTGTGTGTGTGTGTGTGTGTGGGGGGGGGGTCATCTGAGATTCAGCTCTATGATGGTTCAAAAACAATAACTTGGAGAAAAAGAAAATAGGTCAGCGCCTAACTGACTCACTGCTCTCCAGGCTCACATGAACGCTAAGAACAGTCACCCTGACCCACATATCAGGTATCACCCTATTCCTCAACATCAGCTGCTCCCTCAAAGCCCTACCCCAGCCTCATCACACATAAACACATGTAAACACACACACACACACACACACACACATACACACACACACACAAACACATACACACACACACACACACACACACACACACACACTCTTTTTTCTCTCTTTCTCACACAAACACACACACATTCAAAATCATCACACACACGCACGTGCATAAACATGCGCACGCATACACACGTGAGCCTCCTCCACCAATACCTCCACCGCGCACTGCACACCATCATCCTGCGGCCCTCTGCTGGTGGGGCACTGAACTGCAGCTAGAAGCTACAACACTATCTCTATCTCCAAACCCAGCAGGAGCTCCAGACTGACAAGCCCAGGCATGTAGGAGTGGAAGTGGGGCAGCTCCAGCTCCGTCTGCCTGCCTGCGAGAGATGTCTGTGTGCCGGATAAAGGGAGCGCTGCGCTGCGATGGCGGCCTCCTGTTTTTCAGCAGGAGCGTTCAGGCAGATTGACACTCAGCGGGAGGGGAGAGGCTCAGCTGCTCTGTACGAAAGAGAGAGAGAGAGAGAGAGAGAGAGAGAGAGAGAGAGAGAGGGAGGGAGAGAGAGAGAGAGAGAGAGAGAGAGGGAAAGAAGGAAGAAAAGCCTGTCTGTTTTTCCTGACCTCGGCAGGTAAGCTCCAGCGGTTTAGGTGCTGGGCCCGAATCCGAGAAGTTACCGCGGAGTTGAATCCTCTGAAGGTTTTTACCAGGAAAAACCTTGAGCCATATCTAGAGAAAGAAAGAAAGTCCACTAGCCGACAGAAAATTACAGACACGGGGCCCTCAAGCAGGGGGCCTCAGCCCTAAATCGGCCTCTCTGAGGCCTTGTCCTCCAAAGACAATATGGTTTTGTGTTGACTTGTGTTGACTACTTAAAAGTGTAATTAAAACAAATAAAAATAAAAATAACAAAGCCCTCTGGTGCAATAAAAAAGTCTGTCTTTCTCTTCCAGCACCAGATCTCTTAAGTGGGTCTTCTGCACTGTAGCACAAAAATGCCTGCAGCTCTGCTCTGTGCCAAAGCTCTTGGAGAGACACCAAACTGGCACATCGAGAACGCAAGCGCAGCCAGAATTTGGTTATCGCAGCTAAGCCGAAAAATGGGTCGTCAATTTACCGTAGCTCTTTCGCCTGTAGTCAACAGACAGAAGTGGGTCGTGTGTTGTTGGATGGACATTGCTTTTCGATGAGAGGATAAGTGGTGTCTTTTCGTCTGGCTTATGGTGTCTCTGCGCCACTGGCACTGGTGTCTCCGAGATGCCAAACGGCAGCCAGACATATAGTAAGAGCATGATGGGAAAATGCTTGTGGCGAACTTGAGCCTCTGTTCTGATGGGTCAGAGAGCCTGCAAGGAAAGGGGGAGAGGGGGGGCGAAAGAGAAGGACAGAGAGAAAGAGAGCTGGAGAGAGAGGGCGGGGCCTGCAGATTGGGTGATGGATGAAAGAGAGAAAGGAGGCACAGGGTAGGGAGGAAAAGGAGGAGAAAGAGAGAGAGAGATCGAGAGAAAGAGAGAAAGAGAGAGAGAGAGAGCAATCGATGCAACTAAGTCATGGTCAGTCATAGTCATGTACTGAACAGAGTCAGCAGAATGATGTTTGCATATATGTTTGTGCAGGCCTGTGTGTGTTAGTGTTTAAATAGTATGTACGTGTGTGTGTGGAGACAGGAGGTTACTGATTTATGTGCGTATGTCTGTGTATGTTTGCGTGTGTATGTGTTTTGATGTTATGTATGTGTGTGTGGAGAGGGGGCAACTGATTTATGTGTGTGTGTGTGTGCTTATGTGTTTGTGTATGTGTGTGTGTGTATGTGTGTGTGTGTGTGTGTGTGTGTGTGTGTGTGTGTGTATGAGTGTGTGAGTGTGTGTGCTTGTGTGTTTGACACATCACACGTGCAGGCTGTGAGCTGTGTGTTCCACAGCAGTCGAAACTGAGCAGAGGGATGAAACAGAGAAGCGAGAGAGAAGGAGAAGGAGGGAGAGAGAGAGAGAGAAGGAGGGAGAGAGAGAGAGAGAGAGAGGGAAAGAGAGAGAGCAACAGAGACACAATAGGGAGGAAAGCCCCAACAGTGGCTTTACAGTACAGCTGACATTTGCAGCGGCCTCGTGAGCCACCTTGATGTGCTAATCCACTGATAGACCCCTCATTCTCCCCAGCCCCTCTGGCCGAGCACCGAGCCCTACCGACCGCCCCGCCAGGGGATTAGGATTAATTAGGGGGGCGGACAGACAGACAGACAGACAGACAGACAGACAGACGGGGCCTGTTGACGGAATGGGAGAGAGAGAGAGACGGGGGAGTGTTGAGCCCCCCCCCCCCAGTCCTCTAGGCACGGCCAGGAGGGGCACGGATGGGGCGAGGGGGGGGATCCGTTACCGTGGCGTCCCCTGGGGGGCTAGCGGGCAGGGGCTGAGGCCGTCTGTGTAGTGCAAATGATCACGTCTGGAGGAGAGTGGTGCAGGGCTGGAAACAGTGAATGGGCTTTGAAAAAGGGTGGCACCACTTCTTCTTGTGGTGGAGAAAGTTCTTTGAACTCTTCCTTGGGTTCCCCCTGTTTTTTTTTCTCTTGAGTAGTTGTTACAGACTTTAAGCTGCAGGGGGCAGTGTGACTCTGTGAGTGTTAAAGCTGCACACTGGCACACGACCAATGAGGAGTGACAGTGTTCAATGAACAGACACTGTTCCTCTGGTAAAATAAACAGGCGAATGCGCTCACGCGAGTGCATTCATCAGTGGAAGATTGAATGAGAGTGTGTATTGATTTTCTGTATCTTTTTTTCCAAGTATATTGGAGAGCATGTGTGCATGCATACCAGTTTGCAAACCTGCAGCAAATCATCATGTCTATTTCCATAATTTTGTCAATGTATTTCTAAATATGAGAATGAGTATGTGTGTGTGTGTGTGTGTGTGTGTGTGTGTGTGTGTGTGTGTGTGTGTGTGCGTGTGTGTGTGTATGTGTGTGTGTCTTTGTGTGTGTGTGTGTGTGTGTGTGTGTGTGTGTCTGTGTGTCTGTGTGTCTGTGTCTAAGCATCCGTTCAAATCCAGCTGCGAGTGTTTCTCCTTCCAGCGGGGTCAGAGGTCACTGCGTGAGCTGGCCGGCAGTCCTCCCGGTCCGCAGGCCCTCGCGTAAACTTCCAGCCAGCTCTGGAGAGCAAAGCACTCCTCTGTGCGCAGCAACAACATCAGGGCCAGGAGAACTCCAGTTCACGTCCCAAAGTTCCAGTTCCCCCTAATTCAAAAGCCTAGGAACCAAGAGAGCAGTTCAGAACCAGATTAGAACAGATGGTACTGATCCTAATGCAGTTCTTGCTTGCCCATGCCCTCCATATCCCTTGTCTCTGATAGATGTATAATATGCAGCACCATTCAGCATCTTTTGTAAAGAAAATTGGAACTGTTGGAACAGTTGGAACTACAGGGACTACTTTAACCTCCTCTTTACAAACCTCTTTCAATGGCTGAGGTCAAACCGGAAGGCCGGCGCCTTCTGGAGATCAGCGCAGAATCTGCCATGAGCGACTCCTCCTCCTCCTCCTCCTCCCCCCTCCTCCTCCCCCCTCCCTAAGGAGAGCTTTATCAGGGCAGATCTGAGAGCTCTGCTCCGGGTCATGGGTGGAGGGTCCACAGGGAGGGAAGAGCTGGAGAGGTCATTCATAAAGGAGGAAAATGTCATTGCAAAATGCCACAGCTCATGCTTGAGAACGGCAACAGCATGATCAACTGAAACCCTCACAGGATGCAATGCACTGATCCCACACATCTTATATTAGTGCAGTCATAGACAACCTCTAGACTATACTTGAGAGTACAGTTTCACAGGAAATCTGAAATCAACAGACTAACGTTACTCACAGATGAGATATCATCACCACCCATGGACTGACACACCGTCATCAACAAGCAATAAACCCTGACCACAACATAAACAACAGCAAAAACATAAACACTGACAACCACACAAACTCTGTTCCATTCATGCACGCACACACACACACTCATACAAATACATACACACACATTGCACATTTTTGGCTTTCAGGTTTTTAGAAAGCGCCATTCAGATTTAGGTCAAAGTTGAGAGCTGTTTGATGGGATTTGCTCGATTATCCTAATCTTAATCTTAATTCCAGACATTTCCAGAGTATATACATGGGATTGACATGGTCAGGGTCGTGACCAGGTCGAACGGCAGGGGTTAAGGAGACCAGGTCAGAGGTGACAGGTGAACCCCCAAGGGTCAAAGGTCAGGGCAGGTTGAGTGGACTTACATAAGACACACTGTTGTAGGAGCTTCTGCTGGACGAGGTTGTGGAATGAAGGTATGTGGGGATAGAAAGACGAGTGAGGGAGAGAGGCCTCTGCCCTGTCCACATCACCCGCTTCCCTCTGCACCTCTTCCCAGAAAAGGGAAAGAATGACAGAGAGAGAGAGAGACGGAGAGAGAGAGAGTGAGAAAGAGAGAGAGTGAGAGAGATAGAGAGCCAGTAACAGCTGAACGTGGACAACATCAATGTCAAGATAAGGCTGCAATCTTAGGCTTGACCTCCTGCTGCGTACACGTATGCAAACTCTCTCTTTCTCTCTCACACACACACACACTTTCATTAAGTGTGTGCCTCAACAGGCTGGATACAGGCCTCAGTGTGACAGGTTTGTATCGACGTCTAAAAGCACTCACAGACACAGCAGAGATAACACCAAAACACGCACACATGGGAACAAGACACACACACACACACACACACACACACACACACACATACGGGAACAAGAGCGCCATCAGATAAAAGCAGACAGACAAACAATCAGAAAGAACCGACACAGAGAGAGGGAAAAAGAACCAGAACTAATATCTTCAATGAAAGAAAAAGAGAGACAATGAAAGAGAGAGACCATGAAAGACAGAGACAGTGAACGAGAGCAGGGAGGGAGAAAGAAAGAACAGGAAGAGTAAAGACAGAGGGTTCGAGAGTGTCCTGATAAGGACAAGTTGCACACACAGGCTCGCACACTTGCCTAAATGTCAGAGCGCTCTCATTCCAGAATTTTCTCCGAAATATGTGACCTTTGGACGCAGGGGTCACTGAGCCCATGATGTATCTGTGACAAGACAAAACACACACACACACACACACACACATACACACACACATACACAGCTGATTCATGGGGTGTGAAATGAAAACCAAAGATGGCAAGTTATGAGCTTTTCCAGTAAAATAAATGTTACTGGTCAAATTCTTCCAGTCAGTGTTTTGACATTTTACAATCATTACATAATTTTAACAGCGACGAGGGAAATATGCGAATCATGTACACACTCTTTTTAAGCACCATAGACAGTGAAAATCATGTGCTGAATATGGACAGATGTGGAACACACACTCTTTAAGAGGTCGTAGGCCGACAGAGAAGGAGCCATTGGACAAAGTCACGGCTGAGCTCACAACTACATGTACCATACTTTTCTGGAACCTTCCCATTGGAATTCACTATTAGCTGTTACACTAGTAACAGTAACAGAGGCACATCGACAAAGTCGTTTGGATTTGTTCAGCTGGTGAAATGTCTGTCTTGATGAATCATTTCACGTTATAGAGACAGAGTGGAACCAACTCTGATGTTTCTCCTGTGAATCTTCAAACTGGGATTTAGGAGTGAAGATATAAAACCCTGCTTTTAGCCAGATTCCACCCGGGGTGTTCCATGTCAAGCAAGACTTGTCCTAATGTTGACAACACATGAGCTTAGCAGCCGCCATTTGCCAAAACGAGGAGCCGCGCTGCCAGTGGATTAACAAGATGTTCCTGTTCCCTCTTGACGTTCACACTTTCAATAAAGTGTCACAAAACATGTGGAAATAAAAGAGCTTTTGACAGATACTGAACGTTCCGAAGGGCGAAGCGTACAAAACGCACAAAACAGCACCTTCTGTTTGTGAGATGCACATCTGGGTCCTGTCGCTGCACTGGCAGCTCCAGCTGTTGCTGGTTACTGTTGTTGGTTACTGTTGTGCTTTTTTTTTCTGTCAGGTGAGTTGTAGACGAAGACTCTTTTCTTCTTTCTTTCTTTCTTTCTTTCATCCTTTCTTTCTTTCTTTCACAGCTAATGTTAGCGCAGTCATACACAATCTCTAGACTATACTTGAGAGTACAGGAAATCTGAATTCAACAGACTAACATTACTCACAAGCACACAGAGATATCATCACTACACATCCCATTCTTTCTTTCTTTCTTTTTTTTCTCACTGTCTTTCTTTCTTTCTCTCTCTTTTCCTCTGTAGCTCCCATATTGACTTGCACTTGCAGCTCAGCAGCTTTGGGATGCATTAAGCGCGTAAGGCGGTGGTCCCACTCCACGTATAAATAAAAGCAAGCACTCCACGTATAAATATAAGCAAAGCGCGAGTTATCACTCCGCAGGGATAGATTTTTATCGCATCTTCTGTTGCTCAGCTTCACACATTTAACAACTGAACCTGCGAAGATGAATGTCAATTACCAGTGGAGCAACTCCCAATGCCAAAGCTCTGTTCAACACAAACAAGGACGGGAAAATGGAGGGGTACATATTTCGTGTAGCAGAAAATAATGCACACCAAGGGGGTAATATGGCAATGATGTGGTGCATCAACTGGGATTATATTACCCTAATGATTTTGCCTTAATTATTTCATTAAATAATCATTGCTCCCTCAACTTTGAATTGGGTGTTAAGTGTCTGGAAAACACATTGTTTAATTATAGAAGATCTAAATAAATTAAGATTTCTAAACGGTCTTGTTGTAGATTCATGTAACCTCTTACCACAGTCCCAGTGTGCTGGGTGTCTGGATGTAAAATCTGCACACTGGGCAAAGAGACTTCCTGCTCCACCTCTGCAATGTGGCCACAGGTGGCGGGGGAGGTGTGATTACTTATCCTGTGTAAATCTCAGCCAGTTAAATCATATCCACCAATGACCTAATGTTACATAAACTTGGTGGAACATTAAACTGAATGCTATGTAATATATTATACATTTTTATATTTCATATATATATATATATATATATATATACACACACACACACAACAAGAGTGTGGGCATGCGATGGCTTCTTTTGGAATAAAGAGACTAGCACAACACGTACTCCTGACTGCACGCAGGCATTGTCATTATGTAAGACCCTGGTGAGGCCGGTCAGTATAAGATGAGGGGAGTGAGGGGTCTGGCGGGAATGGAGGGAACCAGTCGGGGGAACAGGGGATCTGTTATATAACGTCTGGAGGGTCCTGGCATATGCGGAGGCTCAGAGTGTGAAAGGGGAGAAAGGAGAGGTGGTATGTTGGGGTGGGTGGGGTGGTGTGTGTGTGTGTGTGTGTGTGTGTGTGTGTGTGTGTGTGTTAGGATTCCCGCTCCAGCACGATAGCCTTTAGAAGCGTCCGCTGGTGTTGACAAGCAGCATGTAGGTTTGTCATTAAGATGAAAGAGAGAGAACTCACCTGGCAGAACAGCTGTGTGATGTGCGTATATCTCTGTGTTGTGGAGTGTGCACACTGGTGCTCATCTGTGGGTGTGTGAGTGTGTGTGTGTGGGGGGGGGGGGGGGGCTGTTTGTGAATACGTGGTGATTATAGAGCTGGCTGCTTGCTGGCTGTCAAAACTGATAAGCGCGTTCGGGGGGGGGGGGGGGGGGGCGAAGAGGAGAGGGAAACCCAGAGGGAGACACAGAGACATTTCTCAATACCTCTCTGTTAGAACAGGTGTTCCCTTCTGTTCCAGTTCTCCCAGTGTGTGTGTGTGTGTGTGCCTGAAACTAGGGTTGAGTGTGTGTGTGTGTACCTGAAACTAGGGTTGAGTGTGTGTGTGTGTGTGCCAGAAACTATGGATGAGTGAATCTGTATGTGTGTGTGAGTGTGTAAGAAAGTGTGTAGTGTGCATATGTGTGTGAGAGACAGTGTGTAGTGTGTGTGTGTGTGTATGTGTGTGTGTGTGTGTATGTGTGTGTGTGTGTGTGTGTGTGTGCATGCATGCATGCTGGAAGCTATTTGACTGGAGTACTGGTTTTGAAGTTGCTGTCGAGCGGCAGGTCCTGGGCTTTGATCTCTGACCTGTCTCTCGCCTCCTCGGCTCCTGGCATATGCGGAGGTCATTTGATGAAAGCCTTGACATTGACCTCTCTGACCCGCGGACCCTCACCAGCGCGGAATCCAAACTGAGAAGCGTCCTTTTTGTCCGTTTGGATTTTTCACTTACATGACAACGTTCCAAGCACACGGCATCCTCTTCCAAGACAAAAGTGTTGTGTTGTGATGAAAACAAGCAGGAGTTGGCCTAAAGGTTTTATTATTAGTTTTGACTTAGCCATAATATAACATGATGTATATAACATAGTTCAAGTCCCAAATTTGAGTATGCCAGCTGAGAAGAGTGTTCGAGAGGTCGCTGGCTAGGGTCCTTGCAGGGGTCGTGCAGGAGTCCCTGCGCAGGCAGGAATGTCACGCAGGATCCTTTTTTCCCCCAGAATGTAATAACTAGATAACAATAGTATTCAAAATGTCTTTAGATGATAACCCTAATCTCAACAATGACAGACATCACACATAATGTGATGTTATTTATTTACAATATTTACAAGACAACACCATAACAAATTATTTAACACTATTTAAATTATATATAAAAAAAAACTGAAATTATTAAAAACAACACATAAACACAAAACAAAAACAACACACACACACACACACACACACAAACATTCATTTGCCAGTCTCGACATGATGCGACCACGGATGCCCCAGCACCGCTCACACTCAAAGTCTGCACATGTGCAGTGGAACCACTCCTCACACGGGACAGAACCCCCACGGCACGGTGTTGTCTTCTCCTGGCAGGGTTTGTGTTCCTGCATTTCCTGCTCGGGTCTAACAGAAAAATAAATATATAAAAAAGAGGAAAATACGCAAACTCACTTTCACAGTCTTCTGATACTGGACCCGGGTCAGGATCTTGCCTGATTGATATTCTCCGGTGTTCGCATGCGTAACATGGCCGCATGCCTCCTCCTGAAGCAATGCTACCACTTATGTCCAAGTGGTGGTTGGTCTTCTGGTGGGTTCCTC
>NC_045167.1:17584718-17599718 GCF_900700415.2 Clupea harengus | reverse complement strand
GTGTGTGGCGTGTTAGGACTGCCCGTGGGTTGAAATTGCTGCACTTGCACCTTACATTCCTGAGACAGAGTGAGTGAGCGTGTGTGTGTGTGTGTGTGTGTGTGTGACCATGTGTGTGTGTGCGTGTGTCTGTATCCAATTCGAAGGCTCTAGTTCACAGGATTAGGAGTTCATCCTGAGAAGCAACTATGGTGGACTATGCAGTGGAATGTGTGTGTGCGTGTGTTTGTGGGTGTGCGTGTGTGTGTGTTTGTGTGTCTCATACACGTATCTACCCTGTGCCCTCAAAAAAGTGATCAGATCTCTCTAGACCTCCAGACTGGAGGAACAGCCTGCTCTTCCCCTCTTTTCACCTCTCACTCCTTCTCTATTTCATAACCCCGACTGTAATCTTTCTCTTGCTGTTTCATTAAAGTGGTCCAGAGAAAACAAAAAAGACAAATATTCCCACAGCTCTGATGGTATGTGATGACACAGCACCGCAGTCTGCGAATGCATGTGTATGTGTGTGTGTATGAGTGTGTGTGTGTGTGTGTGTGTGTGTGTGTGAGTGTGTGTGTGTGACTGTGAGTGTGTGTGTGTGTGTGTGTGTGTGTGTGTGTACTGTATCCACTCCATTCTGTATCTCTATCTATCATGGCCTGTGGTGCGCCGAATGACGGCAGAATGACGCAATCTGTGCCGGGCGAAGCCGAGAGCGGAGCGTTTGGAACACCCCACTGGCCCGCTTCCACAGCATCTCTCCGCACCATATTCGTCTCGTCCCACTTTCATGAAGGACGTTCAAGAGGAATCCGTTCCTCCTTTTTTTTTTGCTCTCTATCATATCAGCACCCTCTCTCTTCATTCGTTTTCCATCGGCCCTCTTATATAATCTCTTCCTTTAATATTTCTCTCTCTCTCTCTCCATCCGTTCAATCTTCTTGTCTGCTCACTCTTCCTATAACTCTCCATTCTTCAAACCAATGTCTAACTCTGTCTCTCTCTCTCTTCTCCACTCCCTCTGTGCTTCCTTCTCTCTTCTTTCTTCTTATTCCTTTTCTCTTTATTTTCTCTTTCATCCTCCCTTCCTGTTCTCCTTTAATCCTCTCTCTTTATCTTCATTTTGTTCTCTCACTCTCTTCATCTCTCTTTTCATTTCACCTCCTCTCTCTCTCTCTCTCTCTCTCTCTCTCTCTCTCCCTCTCTCTCTCTCTCTCTCTGTCTGGGAGGCTGATGGGCAAGCGGTGTGCTGCTGGCCTCCCTCCCTCTGTGTCCTATGTGAGCAGCCCTGGGTGAACAGAGAGATCCCGCTCCATCAGCGCGGCCATCCATCACCAGGCCCCGGCACGCTTACATAACCGTGTTTACCTTCCTCCTGCCGCTGTCTTCTGTCGTCTCCTCAGCTTCCAAACGTACGCGGTGAGAAGTTATGGCTTTGGCACCGGCTCGCCTGCGCATTTGCCGCTTAACCCTGTCGGGACCTGTGATTGGTCTTGCCTCGAATCATCAAGGATTCTGATTGGTTCAGACCACTGGTGTTGGCAACTCAGTTACTTTGATATAAAACTCTGACTTTGTGAATGGATTAAGAGGATCCATCCAGATCCATGAGTCCATTACTTTATATAGTCTGGCTTTTGATTGGTCCCAGTTAAGCCTGTCTGGTGTGTGGTTGGTCTAGTTTACTTGCAGTCTGGCCTGTCATCTGCTCCTAAAAGAATGCAAAAGGATGCGTAATTTTTCAACGTCAACAAGGTTGAAAAATTAGAGTGCGTGTGGGCACATGGGCCGACATGTGAATACAAATCTATGTGTGTGTGTGTGTGTGTGTGCAGTAGTACATTATGCTACCAATAGTAATAGCCAGTGTACAATATGTTCCTGCCCATTTGTGAAAGGACTAAATGTTCGTGTTTGAAAGTGTGTGTGAGCACAGTACACAGTATATGTGCCAACACAAGTTTGTTTTGATCTGAATGTGTGCATGAGTAGACCCTCATTTATGAGTGTGTGTAGGTGTGTGTGTGTGTGTGTATGTTCGTGCAATAATGTGATTGTTAGCAGCCTTGCTAGCATAACCTTCTTGGGTCTCCCACAGTAAGCTATAACCGGATCTCTCTCTGTTGATATTCTCCCCTCTCCGAGTGTGTGTTTGTCTTGCCTCCCCTGCCACCTTAAGTGATGGCTGGGTGTTTAGCCAGTGATTATCTAAGTGCGGGTCATTAAGGAGAAGGCTACCCTCCTGGAGAGCAGCACGCTTAGATGGATGGAGGCATTAGTGAAGCAACTCATGCGGTGGGTGAAGGGAGTCGGACACATGGTTCAGTGGGGCCTTCTCAGCATCCTGGATCCTGTTTCACACCTCTCTCTTCCTCTTTCTCCCCTTTGCTCTCTATCTCTCCTGCTCTCCATTTTCTCCAAATATTCCTAATAGCATCCCTTCTTTACCTGCCTTTCTTAGTATTGTTTTTTGTTTGTTTTATTTTTCCATATCCATCTCTTTTTCCTCTCAATTCATCCGTTTCCTCTTTCTTTCCTTGGGGTGTTCTTCCCGCCACTAGTTTTCTTTCCCTTGGTTCAGCTATTCTTGAGGATCATATCAAATGATCTCATCACAGATTACTTCTTCAGTCAACTGCTCATTAAACTTGATTTGTTGTTTTTTTCTCAGGAATGCCATTTGTGACGCCAACACTGACTCACATGTCTTGGTACTCTACACTCAACTAAATGACGAGAGCAGGTGATTGGTTGAACCCTGTGGTAACAAAAATTGATTGGTTTAACTATGTGATGAAAGCATGTGATTGGTTAGCCAAAAATAGGCTATTAGTTTTAACTGCCCGATGAAGGCCTCTGATTGGTTTAAGTGGCCAATGAAAGGCAGCCGGTTGCTTAAGGCCCATTATAAGATGCTTCTGTCTTAAATTACTGGGTGATCCCGGGGTCAGAGTTAGCACCTGTCATTTTACTCATCCAGTTACAGGCTACTAGCTGTTTGCCTCATAAAGTCTTCACAATGTTTTCTGTCTCTGTCCCTGAGTCTATGTGAACACATATCAAGATAATTCATGAAGTATTATGTCCTTACAAGTACTAAAGTTAAGAGTGGTTTCCAGTAAGCTCTTCTTGTTTAATCCCAAATGACCAGAACAGTCTTTCATAGTGTTTTTTTAGTCAAGCATGTGGTTATTCCCAGCAATGAGAGGTGTTCTGCTCACTGGCCTATGTCCAGAAATGGGAGGCACTGTTTGTCCCGTTTTTATATTTGATCTCCACCCAGCCAAGGGCTGATAATGGACCATGACCATTATGTATGGAGCTGTCATTCATTTACGCAGGGCAGTAAATGATACAAGTCCCCTACACTGAAGACTTAAGCTGCAGTTAGACATCAAGCTGGCCTTATGCCAACTGATCCAAACTGAGGTTTCCCCTCCACCTAAAGTTATGAGCTGAAATTAAGTCTGTAGAAGTCTACTAAATCTATTCTGGTTCACCAACCAACCCTCAGGCCCTCATAGACCCTGAGGCCCTGAGGGATGTGCCTGAACAAAATGTAAACACATGATAACATTTCACCACAAAAACCTATCCCACCTACTCCATCATACACTCTAATGGTGGAACGGTTACACAGCCATGACACAATGCAGATATGTTGTTCACAATGTGTGTGTGTGTGTGTGTGTGTGGGTGTGGGGTTGCATAATGTGGCCGTAAAATTCAGGTCTTGCTTACCTCCAAGAGACTTCTTGCACACAGGGCCTCAAAACGCAACATAGACCTGGAAAATATACGGCACAAGTGTTTATTTCAGTGTGCAAAACAGATCCTTTTGGTGTCATATCCTGACAGTAGGGTTAATCTGTGTTTTCACACACACACACACACACACACACACACACACACACACACACACACACACACACACACACACACACACACACACACACACACACAGCAATGGACCACCAGGAAGTGTTATATAACTTTGGATAAGCCCAAAATGGGTGGCATGTTTGAGATGGCATGGAGTAGAGAGGCTTGTTTTACACACTGGCATTCTGCTGAACGTTTTTCTCCCCATTCCAGCCACAATCTTAATCCCACATATCTTATGACTGGCATTACACACACACACACACTCATCACCCAGGGCTGTTTAATAACTAACAATAACCTCCGCCAGAGGGAGGCCAAACCAGTCCGAACAGGTGCCATTTTGTACTCAAATGACAACACACTTATTCATGTGGATGGTCTGTGTAGGTTATTTAGCTAATTACCATGAACTTAGTTAAGCCCTACCCAACTAACTATCTCTTGAATTAATACATTTTCTACAGACGCCATGTGCACAAAAGCATGCGGAACCATACACCAGGCATGTCATTCCAATATCGGGCTGAATGCATGCAAGCTAGTGCATGCCAAGGCCAGTTGCGTTTCCATTGCCACTTCCGGGTCTTGAACGTGCCTCCTTGGGTGTTCCTTGGGGCTAGCAGCCAGGGGCCTTTGGCCTGAGTATTCCCCTCGGGCCAAACAGGGCTAACTGGTGCATGAGGCGGTGTCAAGGTGAAAGGCAGGGTTAGCGTTAGCGTAGGGTGACCAGATTTCTGAGACAAAATCCGGGGACATTTTCAGTTCAGACACGTTAACACCTCCAAAACATGTCATGTTTTTGTCTTTGTAATCGAAAAACTGGGACACTGACTGGGCCCTTATTCATAAAAGCAGTTTATCTTACCCTTGTTCTTGTAAATCGCAAGGGGAATGTCAAACAAACAGTTTTCTTCTTAAAACTAATCACAAAGTGGCTGAAATAAAGAGTAGTAAAGGTAACAACCTTTTGCCAGATAATAAGAACCAATATCAGTGATAAGAACTTTGTTGACATCATGCACAAGCTTCCCAGTAGGCCTAACCTCTGTGTTTGGCTGATAAGTGACTGGTCTGCACGGATGGGTGACAGGTTTAGGTTTTTCCAGCATAGAAAATGTTAAGGCCATTGAGGCAACTGAATGCATTGTATTCCTATATTCTGTGCGAAAATCAGCTGGAACTATGAACATACAGATCAGGCCCATAGACTCCAGGATCTTTGGAATTGTTTTACTATAACAAAAGTGATTTAAGAAACAAACAAACAAAAAGATTCAAAATACAATTTCAGTAAAAAATTTAATTAAATCCAAGCAATGTCAAGGTGAGGGAGGGAGATCTGAATAATCTAAAAAATAACAAGTTCTGTGACACACTACCAGTTGACATATTTGTTGATAAAGAATATGTGACGTTAATGTGGGAAAAAGACATTTCATTAGTGTCTTGTAAGAGACCACCACAAGAACACATGTTTTTTTTGTGTTTGTTTTGAAGTAATGTAGGCCTACCATTATTCTAGGCTACCTGTAATTGTCTATCTATGTAGCCTAAGCACATGACTCATTTAAAGATTTTAGCACATTGAAACCCACTGCTTAACATTGAACTGGTGAGACTGTTTTTGCTTCCACAGAACTATCAAAGTTCAAAGTAGCCTACTTTATTGTCATTGTCACACAAACAACGAGACAGACGTAAGCGGGAAGCGCAACTGGATGTACGGAAAGCGAGTTCAAGGAGTATTTTCTTGCTTTCAAGTGGTTTAATTTATTGACAAGTTGCCAACTACCTCTCAATAGTAACCCAGACTAATGAAACTGAAATGTCATAGTACTGTATTTAGTATCACTGCTAATGTTAAAAAGTTAACAAAGTTAGTTAGCAAGTAGAGCTGTGGCTGACACCTGACCGACAGATAGCTGCTGCCTAACACTCACATTGTTGCAAATTGTAGATCATAGGCTACATACATATTATAGGTTAAATAATATATGACATATATGACAGATGATACACAATGACACTTACAATAAACACTGTTCGCTAATCGCCTATCCCAAAGCTATCCTGTCTTGTACTCGATTTGCCAGAGCTAGCTGGCTGAATGAATAAATGAATGGACGCGATCTCTCTCTGAATAAAAAAAGTAGAAGCTAAGGGCAAAGATTCTACCGCGCTGCATATCCCACCAATCAAAATACTGCAAAGACGGGCATTCTAGAACATCTTTGAGCTCTGAGCTAGAGCTTGTCCCCCTGGCTGCTGGCTGGCTTGCTTGAGCCTGAGGCGTGTAGGCTACGCAACTAAACATTTGGTCATTGTTTTCTTTCTTTCTTTTTGTAATTTGTATCCCGTGTCTGTTGTTGGTCACAGGGAAAACCGGGGACATTTCCGGGGACAGCTCCAGCCGGGGACAGGCCACCAAAAACGGGGACTGTCCCCTGAAAACGGGGACGTCTGGTCACCTTACGTTAGCGTAAGAGAGGCACAGCGCCAAAACAGCATGGCTAATCACTATCAAGTAACCTGCACACTACCAAATAACCCTAACAGACAAGAAAACAATGGAGAATCGTTGAAGCTGGCCAGCATGGCTTTGCTTAATATTTGGGCTAATAAAAATCAAATATGAAGTAGGGGAGAACAACCAACATGAACTCGGTTGATAGGCATAAAAGCTGAGAAATGTCCAGTATCACAACTAGCAGGGTGCACATCAATTACCGCCAAAGTCTGTTACAACTTAAAAAAGTGAATTTGCCCTGTGTTACAAACTTGGCAGGCTATAGACACGGTGCATGTCATGACAATACAAAACACAGCTAGCAAAACATTTACACAATGTGTATGGCTGCTTAATTACCATCAAATTCAAGTTGTATGATCATTAAAGCTAATTTATTGCAAGAAACGAAACATGTTATGCTACCCCACGATGTGCTACATAAGCTAACTATTTAAATAACTGAGGCTGTAATATTAGCTTGCTATGATAGCTAACAGCAAACTATGCCTGTGCTGTTAGCTGTCTTATGTTAAGTCATGTCTTCAGGCTATTGTGATATGGATTGCTCAATTAACTTTCTTTTCTTAACTTATTCTGCTGTAGGTCATAGTTGCCTGATATCCAGACTTGAACTTCACACTCACTTGTGAAATGGGTGGGATGGGTGATGTTTACACTGAGGCAGCATTTTATGGGCAGGTTTTAGGGCAACACTATTGGGCTATCGGCGCCAGGCCATTAGCCCCGGTTTTGTCTGAAGATAGCCTTAGCTTACCTTAGCCTTAGCTAGCTACTGTGTTTGAATAAAGCACAGCTACTGTATTTGATGAAAGCACAGCATACAGTATTTAGAGCCCAAACAGAAGTTTTCTAGTGCAAGTTAAAGGATCAAACTGGTGGTGTCTGAGGATCGAAAGACTTGTACCTGACATGCAGGACACATCGTTAGAGATGCAGAGGGCTTTTAGGAATGGACGGACACATGGGAAATGCATTCAGGCGACTTTCAAGGAATATCTTTCCTTGAATATATATCAAGATGATTCATGGAAGAGCCTAAAAGCCACACACTTAAAAGCTTCCATAAACTATGCGGATGTTGCCAAGAAAATCGCTATTTGGCTTGCCTGTGTGACACATACTTGGAGTGTGTGCACATGAGCGTATGTGTGTGTGCGTGTGTTGGTGAATGGGTGTCTCTTTGAGTATATTAGAAGGCGAAGGCTTAAGGACAGACATCCAGGTGCCACAGACCACGTACAATGAGTCATGAAAACACTAACACAACACACACACACACACTCTCTCTGGCATGCACGTCTATAAACACTTACACAAATTGGATTTCTGATGCACATGATCTTTGGCACCATGGTATTGTGGATGAAGCTATGATCTGTCTTTCACAACTCCCTCCCAACTGTCTCCCGCTGTTTCTCTCTCTCTCTCCAATTTTCCCTCCAAATGATACAAGGAATGACGGTCTGTTCCAGAGACGAGTGGAAAGATGCAATCTCTTCCATTTGAGGAAAAAATACGAAGAAGCTCTCTGAGCAGAGCTGTTTTGGTGTTCCCGACAATTTATTTATGACATTAATATTAAATGCGTCTGGCTCCATCTCTCTGACCTATGCAAACACACTCTGGACTCCAAAGAGCTTAGATCATCCAAAGGGGAGAACACCGAGTCTTAAGAAGCCTGATTGTACAGAGTGCAACAGTGTACAACACATGGGACCGCTGATGTTCTGCTGATAAAAAAGGGCCAACGTCAGACCACTGATTGGACCCACACAAAGCAAAACAGTACAATCTATAGGAAGTCCATTGCCTCTGTCACAGGGAACCATGCATTTTTGGTGGTGGTGGTGGTGGTTGGGGGGGGGGGGGGGGCAAAGGGTAGAGTGTTGAGAGAAGGAGAGATTTAGAGAAGGAGAGAAAGTAACAGGGTCTGACCAATCCACTGAAAATGTAATTTTTTTTGGTTCTCAGTAATCTGTGTTTTAATCAGCGCAAGCTCGTTAACTTTACAACCCCTCAGACTGCCCTTAAGTGGAGGAAGGGGAGAGCGGGAGAGCAGTGGAGTGTGTTTTTGTTTGCTCCAATGACTCATACGCATTTGTTTGTGGAGCCGAGCGTCATTAAAAAAAGACGTCACCGCTTGCGCACAAGCCGAGCAGGACCTACCTGTGCGTGCAGCCCCATGTTGCGCGGCTATACACATGACCACAAATTTGGGTTTTACATTAACTCGCCGTCAATGGACCATCGTCATATCCTGCTGGTGAGACGAAATGCCTCTGAATGGTTCAACAACCCCAGCCTACCCCACCACCCTCACCTCCCCTCTCTGTGATGATGTGCACCGTCACCACTCCCTAAGTGAGTGCATATGGCCATTGTGCCCCTCGCTCCCACTTAAACTCATGCTGAGGTTTTTTTTTTACGAGCACTGACTCAGCCGGTTCCCATGGGGCCTGCTCTGAGAAAAACCCAGCAGTGGATCGGTCAATGATCCACCCGCCTCTGTTGGAACGGCGCAAGGGGTGGGTACTGTGCCGACGTCGGCTGGCTGGGGGTTTGGGGTGGAGGGGATAGCTGTGTGTGTCTGACTTACTTCCTGACACTCAGGGGGCTTTTCCAGTGAAGCTGGGAGGGTGGATCGTCCCGGGCGATGACGTCCCTTCAGGGATGACGGTAACGCTGGAGGAAGCGTGTCCGCAGCACAGGTGCCAACCAAACCCAGAACCCTGGATGTGAGACATCCATGAGACAGGGGCTGCTGGGAAGTGCATTCAGGTGAAATATGATTTATTACACGCCTATAACGGGCTTGACTTTATTCCCAGTCCTAGTCGGCACCAGTCAGCAGGCAATGACCGTAGTTATGACTCGTCTGTCCTTGAAATGACAGAGAGAGAGGAAGTTTGGCCAGAGACCAGTGGGGATTTCCTGTCACCTTTTGATAGATGCTTTTACAGGTTTTTTTTTAACACAGCTTACTCACTAAATCTGCAAAACTGTAAAATGAATTATCAACCTGCAACCTGCAACCTGACAACACATTTATAATATAAACATATAAACACTTTTTACAAAACATCACATACAAAGTTCACTTTTTAAGACACAACTAAAATATATGGACTATGGACTGAACATGTAACTATGCTTTAGTGTGCTTGGGCAATTGACTCCTTCAGAACATTCACCTGATTCACATGACATTAACACTCACATGTGAAAATAGAGTGTGTGTGATTCAGTGCTGTTTGTCACATTAGACATAATGTTTGCAGTGCACAAGACATACAGGAGGTCACTCTGTCTTGTGATCTCCCTTCCACACAAATGCAATCAATAGGCCTAATGTGAGCATATGGGCACCATATCCTTATTAAAGCCTGCAATTGCTTGAAATGTTATACACACAATTATGCTACTTACTAGAATGATGTAGAACGTATTCATTTTGTCAGCAGAAATCCTTCTAGGCTAACTTTAATCTCAGTTCTGTTCTTCTGTTAGTTCTGCCCTTAGGGGTATGGCCTGTTCCAAGTATCATTCAATGCGTAGGCGTAGCTATGTATGGTATCTACTAGGCCTTCATTTGGCATTGGGTTCGAAACAGTTTAGAGACATTATGCTCAAGGGATGGTGGTAGGAACTTTGTTCCTGCCTGGAATGAAGAAAGCAGAAAGCACATTCCTGTTCAAAACGCTGATGGAGTATCTTCCAAAATCTCAATACGCACGTCAACTGGATGGTGCGGAGACTCTCACACACTCTTGCATTATCTCTGATGGAGATAATTTCCAAACACTGTTAATGACTTAAGAATATAATAATCAAGTGCCTTGTATTATTAATTACCTTATATGAATCATGTACTTATGTAAGCAGGGACATGGCTTTTCTGTGTTCCTGTGTGTGTGTAACTTAGATGATTAGGTGCCACTGTCTGCATATGTGCAACAACATGTTTGGGTGAGCTCATTGGTGACAGGGTCGAAATGTGCTCTTGACCATGGGAAGAACAGACATCATTGCAAGACAAGAAGCTCAGTCGAGGACTTGAGCATTAGATAAATATTAAGTATGTAAACCCTGTGCGATGTTAGTGAAATTGCTTCACTTTCAGCCTTGTGCTGGGAGTGAGCCCGATTGCAATTGTTGTTTGTCTAATAAATATACTTATATGCAGCTCCGGAGTCCTGAGGTAACTAGGGTGAATTTTCACCTAACAATCTCTCTCTCTCAAGTAGTCTCCAAACAACCAAGAAATCCAGATTACTTTTCACTTCATCCGGAATACTTGTTTGATTATAACTCTCCACAAAAATTACTCACTGAGCTGAAATGAAATACACCTCCTCCCCTGTTTGACCTCCAGACATGAAGGTCGCGCCAGAGTTCTTGGTGCCAAGGTATCCCCTTCGACACATTCTCTTTTGCCTAAAGAAGGAAATGAACTTCAGACCGATCAGATGGTGGAGTTAAGATTAGACTGTGGGGGTTGCAGGTTGTCAGAAATGCAGTTCGTAATCTGTAAACGTTTCTAACATCATGAGAGGCCTAGCAGATGATGGCTTTAACAAACATGTGTTTTGATTTGCAACATAATCTAACATGTGCTCTTAATACAGTTGAGGACAGAGAAATATTATGTTGTTGCCATAGTGACTGATGCCCTGACAAACAACGGCATGACAGTGGCATATGACATTGACTGAAGCTGCAATAGCAGTTACCAACAGAAACAGAAGACAGCCATTCTTTCCATCACATTTTGGTCACTGATTAACACACACACACACACACACACACACACACACACACACACACACACACACACACACACGCACACACACACACACATACGCATGCATACACATAATGGGGATGTTGTCATCAGTGTGTCAGCAGTGTGAAGCGTTACTAAACACAAATGGCTAATCACGCCTGCACAATGGCGTAACTTCCCCTCCTTTGCCACAACGTGCTACCTAGGTGTGCACACCCACACCCATCCACCCACACACACTCATTCGGGTGGAGACAGGACAGGGAGTAGAATGAGGAAATATAACAGGACGGAAAGGCATCATGACTAGTGACTCAGTGAACCACCGTGTCCTGTGCTACGGACACAGCAACCCAGGGAACGGAAGCAGATCTGGGTGAATTTAGCACATTAACTAACACACACACACACACACACACACAAACACACACAGATGCACACACACACACACACACACCCAGAGTCAAATCATTGAATGATCTCAGCCCTTCTACATTGAGGCGGCACAGCAGAGGAGGGTTGGCACACACACACTTCCACACACACACACACACACACACACACACACACACACACACACACACACACACACACACTTCCACACATTGTTCCTCTTCTTCCTGGCCAAAGGCAGCTTCCAGCTCCCAGCATTCTCAATGCAGCCACAGCATCTTTTTTGGGGGCTAATGATGATGTGATTACTACCATTATTGTGTTGAGTTTTACATGAGAGTTGAGCTTGAGAAGGGAAAGTAGTTCTTACGACAATGTAATCTCTCCTTCTGCACTGCTTTTCATATCTGACTTGGCCCTAAGAGGCTACTTGGCCCCCAACACCCTTACACAGATTTCATGAGGTGATTAACCTATTAAATCACTAATTTATTAAATTAAAACCAGTCAGTAACACCTTATTGCGTCTTAACCCATTATGGATAACAAATGGTCAATACATTCTTAGTAGTTGTTCAGCACATTTTCAACAGACTTTTAACACACTTGTGATGAAAGTCTGACTTTTAACTACTTTCACATTTTTTGTTTCAGACGACAATAGACTTGGAACATCATTCAGAAGTGTGTATTCTTCACGTTCACAGAAGAATACTCTGTGGGTTAGAAGTATAAACGATGACATGGCTTTGGGTTGTGGTACATTGTAAGGATGTACTTAGCATAGAGACACGGATAAAAACCCTTCTAAGAAGACTGATTATGGTTCCACTCAAATCCATAGTCTTCCTGCTAACACACATGGTCTTGCACAGTGGAGCCTTCTGATGTTGCAGAACCCCCAGCCCTATGCAGTTCATAAATCCAACCCTGGACTACACTTGAAATGGGGCCTTACATTGTGTTTTCTCTATAAAAAACTCTAGTAAAAGTACCAATGTGGGATATTACTGTTATATTAAAAACATTAGTCATCCAGCCTATATCATAACCACAACATCTGAGAATAATATTTGCCATATAGATTCTCTACGCGTCTGCAAACTTGGCATGTGAGAAATAATACACTGCGATACGGGATTAGGATGTGGAGAGGGTTAGTTCATGTACATGTATGCACAGACTTGGCCTCCTTGCTGAGGCAGCTGAAGGATGCAATTTGGATCCAAGACAATACAGCTGTGATGATCTGGAACCAGAGCACACCTCTGGCAGAAGTAAATAAGAAAATGGATTATATGATGGAAAGTGAAGGGGCCTGGTGGGGGAGCTATGGATAAATATGCAGTCAAGGACAGGGACACAGAAAACAGGCAGAGCAAGAGACGGAAAGATGAAAAAGAACACAAAAAGTGAAATGAGAGAAAGCATGCAAGGCAGAAAAAGAACGGAGAGAGAGCGAGAGTGAGAGAAAGAGAAAGAGAGAGAGAGGGAGAAATAGAGCTCATACACATGTATCAGGAATTTGAAATGTTGTTTTTCTTGTAATATCAGAGGGCTACATTCAGGGATACACTTCCCTCTGTGTGTTTTCTTTTGTAGCTGGCAGAAATAAACCCATCATGTTCAAGAATGTGAAACAAAAGTTTCTCTCTAACAAACCCGAGAGTCAGTGATAACTGGATTCATATGGCGCAGCAAAGCTCTCCCAAATGGAAAATAAAAGGACTGAGAGACAGACAGAGAGAGAGAGAGAGAGAGGCAGAGAGGGGGAGAGGAAAGTGAGTTTGGGGAGGAAGAGAAGGAGGGGAGATTCGCAAACACGCTCACCCCCACAGACGTCCATTCAGACAGCAATCGCTGCGCAATCCATATATGGGTCCATTAGCGCTCGAAATGTAAGGCTTGTTAAAAAACAACAGGGTAATGAGGTCCAGATCCTCCAGCGCTGCGATTCAGCGGGGCCTACCAAAACACCGGCCCCCCGTGCCTGTCACCTGCCAGAGGAACCCACTCTGGACCAACACCCCCCCACCACCCCCACCAAGTTTCCACATGGCCAAGGAGGAAGAGGAGACGGAGGGGAGGAGAAAAAAATAGAGAGAGACATTAACCAGGGAGTGCCAGCAGTCCCCCCCCCCCCTTCCATAACCCCCCCCCCCCCAACCTGCCTCCTCCTTCTCCAAACCAACATCTGCTGTAATAAGGATGCTGGCGACAGTGTTGGGGGTAAAGGAAGGTTAGCCAGTGGTTCAGTGTGACTGGTAGCCTATAGAAAATAGCGCCGGTGGTCTCAAGGACACGGCAAACCACTTAAGACCTCCTCAGACCGCAAGGGACTTCCACAGACAACAGTAGACCCCTTCAGACCAAGGGCAGTGGTTCTGTGGTCAGGCCAAATTGAGATCAGGCCCCTCAGACCTTAAGAGCAAGACTGGAAAAACTCTGAACAGGAAGGAGGACAGACCTCAGCGTCCTTTTGAAAGCACACACACACACACACACACACACACACACACACACACACACACACACACACACACACACACACACACACACACACACACACACACACACACACACACACACACACACACACACACACACACAAACACACACACACACACACAAACTACTCCAAACTGGGTTCATCTGTCAGATGCAAAAGCATCATCAGGTCAGCATATTCTGCAGAATTAAATGCTTCAGTCCTACGTTCTAGCAAGACTCAGAACAAATCCAAAGGCAACCGTCCAAAACAAAACTGTTTTCTTGCTCCTGATTCTGAGACTTTGAAACTTCTTGTCCACAATAAATCTTAAGCAAACACCGATTTGTTTAAAACATCAGAATACTTTAACATTCACTGTTGGGAGAACACATTAGTCGCAAAGCTGCGGGAGCCTGATCTGGGGTGGATATGTGAAACAGTAGCAGTGCATTTGACCACTAAACGAAGAGGAACTCTTGAGACGAACTATTGAGAGGAACTAAAATCAAAGGGGAAGCCCATCTGTCACTGCTGGGCGCCCCATACTCGAATCAATACAACACATGTCGTGCAGTTACAAACAAAACCATTTCACTGAGATTGCATTGGTACAATAATGTCAAACAATACACATTCATATTCTCATTGTCTGCAAAATGTCTTTGTGAGAGGGATTGAAATCCCACCGAATTCCTTCTGAGTGGGTCAAGACAAAAAAAAAAAAAACTACAAAAGAAAAACACAATACTCAGTGAAAACAAGTGGCATATTTCTGTCGACCGCTCGGACCATCATGACCATGAATATGTGCAGTTCAAGAGGAGCTGGCATGAGAAGTAAATGAGGCCTTTCATGTGGATCTCTGGCGCAGACCTCGACGGCTTCTTTGTCAACCAGAGTGTTTGTGTGACTAGATTGCCTTTGACTCACACCACA
>NC_045167.1:17577218-17582218 GCF_900700415.2 Clupea harengus | reverse complement strand
CAGAGCAGCCGCGGTGGACATAGAGAGAGAGAGAGAGTGTGGAGGGGGTGTCCTTCTTGATCAAACAACCCCTGCCGCAGGGGCGGAGAGCGGGAGCCGGACCAGGAGCAAAAGGGGCCCGCGGGGCCCAACATGACCCTGGGGGCCCATTGGATGGGTGAGAGCCGGGGGCGTGAGAGCCTGGAGCTGGGGGTGTGGGGTATGGATGTTGTGTGTGTGTGTGTGTGAGGAGCAGGAGCTCTGGTGGGATGGGGGGGGGGGAGTAAACAGGCGGCTGGCAGACTGAGAGATCCAGCACCTGCTCAGGCGACCAGCTCAGCCCGGCTCCCTCTCCGAGGGGATTGTTTGGGTCGGAACATTTGGGGACTTGGAACACGAAGACGGGGCTGGACATGAAAAGACAGGACCGGCAGGACGTTTGTTGTTTGGGAAACGGGACAAAGAGGTCTTTGAGAGGTCGCTGGGAGGTCGCAGGAAGGTCAGAGAGGGGTGAAACAGAGGTGAAAGCAGATAGTGAAGGAGATGCAAGACCGAAAACATGCTGCATTATGAAAACTGGAACGTGCTCGACAAGAACAATATCTGATATGAAACAAAAGCATTGCTGTAATGAGAGCTACAAAAGAGGTTTGGTTCCACTTCAGCTACAAACCATCTGTTGACAGTTAGGAAAACAAATTTGGGTTTGGGTGTTCCACACTTCGAGGGATAAGGTGCTAGTCAGATCTCCAGTTGGAGTTTCAATGAGGTGTAGGGTAGTGTTAGCATGAGGTTATAGTTTAGATCCATAGCTAGCTGACAGTTAGCTGACAGGTTGTAGGTACTCTCTGCAGAGATGAGAGGACATTGCAGCGATAACTAGAATTTTTAGGCTGTGTAGATAGACAAGATGGATGAAAGTGATACAAAAGGTATCAAATAGGACTGAGTCTGCCAAGTGATTCACCCTGGCAGTGACCCTATCTGGAGTAAGTTTGTAGAACTTCAAAATCAAGTCATTTATAATTCCCAGTTACTCACCAATTAGGAGGAAAACCAAAAATGCCACATTAAAATACCCCAATCTAATTTGGGTGTGTTTGCGTTGAGAAACCAAATATTTCTGTTTTCTTTCTTTCACGTTGCTAATGTATTTGTGAGTGTGGTGGTGGTGATGATGATGATGAGGAGGAGGAGGTGGAGGAGGAGGATATCTATGTGAGCATGTGTGTGTGTGTCTTAGTGTGTGCGTGTGTCTTTCTGGAGTAGACTGGCTACCTGCCACCTCCCTGGGCAGTGAGAAACAAGAGAGAGGAGAGGAAAGGAAGAGAAAAGAAGAGAAGAGAAGAGAAAAGAGTGGGTGGTATGAAGAATAACATAAACCAGTCTAAGCACAAGCTTAAGGTCGACAAACAGAAGCTCAAGGCAACATGGAGAAGATGCCACCCCGTCTGGCCCCAGAGGACATCTCTCTTTCTCACAGCATATATATCTCTCCTTCCGAACGTCTCCATGTCAACCTGTTTCTGTCTTTCTTCCACCCATCATATCTCTCGTGCACACACACTTCATACTTCACCTTCTCTCTCTCTCTCTCTCTCTCGCTCTCTCTCTCTCCACCCTCTCTCTCTCTCCCTCTCCACCCACTCTCTCTCTCTCTCTCTCTCGCTCTCTCTCTCTCTCTCTCCACCCACTCTCTTTGTCAAAAGGGGATGGGGTGGGGTACACGTGGAGGTAATTACCCCTCTGATGGTGTTGTTTTTACAGGGCAGGAATGAGAGGAATGTGCGCTCGGAGGTGCAGCGCTTGCTGGCAGGGCGGTGAATGGTTTCCTCGCCAGTCGGCTTCGAGGAGCGCTGTTTATTTTGACATGACTCCTGTCACATGCCTGAGCAGTGGAGAACCACAGGATTATTGCTAATGGCGTGTATCAGACCTGACGAGGTGCTGAACGATAAGAATCTGTGGCCTTCAGCCCACCAGCGGGACGGCACGCCGCCGCCGCCGTCGAGCTACATTTCATTAACAAGCCACTCAATTGGTTCGTCCTTCCACAGAGAGTGTTACAATAACACAGAGCGATAAAATTTGTATTAGTTTTTAAAGGCCGCAAAAATGTGGTGAAATTATGCTATCCATATGAAGACAGACAAAACAGTTTTTTTTATCAGAAATTTGTCAGATGTTTGCTGTGATTATGCGGAGGTGGCGATTTTATGTGGAAGGTCCACTGGTCTGAGTAAGCAGTAACGCATGAGTAACCATGGTGATCTGAGCAAAATGCACAATTTAGTCGTTCCTGACTTTGAAACATTCAGTGAAAAACAAAGAGGATGATTTTTCTTGGGAAGGAGTACTGCCATTCATTTAATAGTCATATCGAATCCTTACAAATCACAATTTCAGCACTAACGATATTTATATACTGTTAATATTTTACAACAACTAAGCACAATAATTGCTTAAATTAGTCAACATCAGCAACTAAAGTTAGTTTTGCAACCATTTTTTTTCTTCTCTTTTAACTCAGAAGTTCTAATCTCACAAAGAAATGAGGTGGTTTAGCCAGCCTCTGATGTCATATAAAAGATATGTTAGGACTCATGATTCACGCAGTTATTTCAATTCAGATTGCCCAGGCATGTTAGACCTACATCTGTATCAAAGTGAATTTGGCGTTGTGTGTATGTGTGGCTTGGGCACTCGTGGGAGGTCATATTTAATTGAATTGCATCAACATGTTTGTTGAAGAGACAAACAGAACCTTTTTGTTTTTAGCTGGCACACACACAAACACACACACACACACACACACAGAAAGAGAGAGAGAGACAGACAGACATACACAGAGAAAGAGAGAGAGAGAGAGAGAGAGAGACACACACACATAGACATCAGAGCTGCTGGGTCCTGGAGCCCTGACGAAAGACAGAATGGAAATTTTGTGTGCAGGTTTTTTGGCTCTCTGCTTTCACTTAGACCGAGCGAGGGGTGGAGAGGAAGAAAAAGAGGATGACTTGTAGCTTAATGACCTGTTTATGACTCTAATCCCATGTGCGGCCGCAGTCAGTATGGGATGATCAAGGACCCGAGGACCACCATCACCACCGCCACTCTCCCTCTTCTCCTCTACCTCCTCGTTCTGCTCATGTGAACTACTTTTAAGAGGCAGTCAGAGGGGTGATAAACGTCCGCTAAGCGCTTTTATTGGTCTCTCTATACAAAGGACAAATGCATGTTTGGGGGCTAATTTTCAAGCCATCCCTTTTTATTGGAGCATAGACTAAATGGAGGCATTGTTTTCAGTGTAGACAAGGCCACGAGTTTAAACGCTTGTGATAGGCGTTAACTGCTGCAATAATTAGACAATGGAGCTTTTGCATGGATTTTCCACACTTAATATCTCTACAATACAGTGATGCTATTAGATAATCTATTAGCTGGGGGTACATTAGCAAATCCTAATGGAATTGTTTATTTAATCATCTGAGGTTTCATGACACACACACACACACACACACACACACACACACACACACACACACACACATACACACATTGGTCTACAGTTTGAAGTAGCTGTCCATGGGCTTGTGTGGATGAGAACAACACAAGCACACACTCATCAGACCAGATGAGTGAGTGTTTGGGTAAGTTGTGTGTTGCTCAGGTGTGTATGGCTTGTGTTGAGGGTGTATGTAGACCGTTGGTTAGGTACAGCTATGTGGCCATAAAACTGAAGTAGGAGTACAAAATTTGGCAACAGATGCTGCAGTTTGTTTTAACTTTGAAAGAAAGGAGGAGACACCAATACTGAATAGAACTTTTTGGACTTTGTGAGGAGGTGAATGAGGAAGGGATGGAGTAAACTGGGCCATGCTGGAGGTGGTGAGGAGAAGAGGATGAGGATGAAAAGAAACATTAGAGGAGAGAGGATGACAGGGAGGAAAATAAGTAAGAAGGGGAGAAGCAGAAGAACAAAAAAGAAGAGAAGAAGGTAAAAGTGAAGAGAAAAGCTGCATGAAGATGGGAAGGGAGAGAGGGAATAGGAGGAGGAGAGGAAGGAGGTGAGAAGAATGATGAAGCAGCAGAAGAAGAAGGACAAGAAGAAGGACAAGTCTAAAGTCAGCCATCTTAGGAGAAAAGGAACCTGGAAGGGCTGGAGGAAGGGAAGGAAGATCTGACTTTGGGAGAATACTTTAGGGGGTTACAGAGCAGGAGGCAGAGGAAAGAAACTGCCATAAGGAAACAGGGAGATGGGAGTAGTGTGTGTGTGTGTGTGTATGTGTGTGTGTGTGTGTGTGTGTGTGTGTGTGTGTGTGTGTGTGTGTGTGTGTGTGTGTGTGTGTTTGTGTGTGTGTGTGTGTGTGTGTGTGTGTGTGTGTGTGTGTGTGTGTGTGTGTGTGTTTTTGTGTGTGTGTCAGACAGCCAGAGTGGAGGTAAGGGGAGTAAGGCCTATCTGTGACAGCACACAGACATGGAGAGCAAAACAGTTCAGCATTACAGTGACCTTTCAACCCAAAAATGACACACATCTTTCCTCCATTAACTTGGACACCTCATTCCATGGTGTGAAGTCAAGAAAATGAAAAAGACCCAAAAGAAAGAAGGAAAGAAAGATAGAAAGAAAGAAAAAAGATTAAAAAAAAAGATTCTTGGAACATGACACAGCAACATATGGGTGAGTGGCAGTATAGCATAATGCGGTCATAAAAGTTAAAGTGTGGAAAAAGTGGAATGGAGGAAGGCCGGCATAAGGTGGTCGACAGGAGAGGAGTGATGCATGTGCTGAGGTATTTTCATGTACACAATCACACAAAAACACACACACACACACACACACACACACACACACACACACACAGATACGCTGTTACATACACACACACATGGGCACACACAGAAACATGGACTTATACACACTCTCACACATGCACACACACATAGATTCTTCCATTCAGACTCGCAAACACACACACACACACTCACACACGAGGTCTCGTGCGGTAGTTCTAGCGTGC
>NC_045167.1:17569718-17574718 GCF_900700415.2 Clupea harengus | reverse complement strand
AGATGCCCGGGGAACAGAGGAGCCCAACAATAACCTAGGCCATAATGATGCAGTCTATAGGCTTTTAATTATTGGATCTGTGATCCTAATTAAGAATCGGTTGCTTTGAAAGGGGGTTATATTTAGAGTCAGGACTGTTAAATGGAGGTTGAGCGTTACGTTTTTTTAGGGATATGATAATTCAGGTATGGGTCCATGGTGCAAGTCCATGGTGCCTTTGTCAAAAATTCCACGATCGTCTCTATTTCAGGTAAAACTCAGGTAATTTTTTTCAATCTACTCAATTCGATCTATTTCTGAAATATATATACACACAGCTCAAAGATCTCCTGCAGCTCATTGCATAGACCTCTACAATTGTTTCCAAGTCAGGAAAGAGATTTATAATTCTGACCACATAGGTTTCCTGCATGTTTCTAATAGGGGCCACTTGTGTCCTTCCACCCCAGCCACCCGCCCGCCTGCCCGCCCGCCCACCCTCTCCGTTTCCTTGCGATGCTGAATGTAGGTCATCCACGAGAAACTTGCACGTGAGACACACCGGGGGAGTTACACATGGAAAACACACACTGGAAACACAGACAGGGAGAGAGAGAGAGAGAGAGAGAGAGAGAGAGAAAGAGAGCGGTGACAAAGGGTTCACGGGCGAGAGGAACAAGAGTGCATGATGGGGAGGAGGAACTTTCAGGAGAGTTGAGGTCTGAACGACCAATGGGAAGGATGGAGTGGGTTCACCAGACCAATGGGAAGGATAGAGTGGGTTCACCAGACCAATGAGAGGTATGGAAGGAAGGAGGAACTGATTTGGAGATTTGGATGAAGTTTCCGAGAGCAAAAGAATAGAGAAAAAGAGTTGAGACCAGAAAGAAAGAGGGGCAGAGAGGTATGACTGGAGACCTGTCTCTGAACCTCAAAATACATTGAGAAACTCAGGGGATGATTTCATCTGAGAGGACTCTATGACCCACATTGTCATTGAGTCACAGAGAGGTCACTCATTATACAGAATAATACTCACTAAAGCCAACACAAGGGTAGTCAGCAACATGTCCGCAGAAGTGACAGGAGCTCTCGTGGATTCGACACAGAACATTGAAATATGGATCTTTACAGAGCTACGGGAACAGTCAACCGTCCAGATTTTCTGTTGCCAAGCTTTCAAAGGTTCCCAACACCAAAGTTCCTAATGGCAGGGAACCATGATTGTAGTGCTGGTTGTGAACTCCTGATTTCAATTGGTTCGCCGCAGAGCCTCTGTGACAAAACACACCTGCTGGCATCCCAGAGAGTCCAAGAGTGGAAAGAGTACTGGAGGGAGAGAGCAAGAGCGAGGAGGGGCGATGGAAAATTCTCTCTGCAAAAAAAAAGAAAAATAGTCATTTCCTGTAATCACAGGGGATTTACTGAACTAAACAATAAATCTGAATAAGGGCAAATGTAATTTTAATCAGCCTAATTGGATTATCCTGAGGTATTTCTAATTTTGCCTTTTTTATTGCATTGACCTTTCACTTGGTGGCTTTTGCCACTGCCAGCGGAGGGGGTTCTACAGAGACCCCTCCACCCCCATCCCTGTGCCCAGCCACACACACAGTTTCTGGGAAGATGGGACCAAACGTGAAACCTGTGGCCCATTTCTGGGCCCCCCTCTTTCTTTGATCCCGCCTTCTCCTGTAAAAAAGCCCCACCCACAGACTGACGGGGTATCTAAGCCCTTGGCGCAAGTTCCCACTCATCCTAAAGGACGGAAAACAAAAGCCCGGGCTTAGCTGCGGAGGAAGACGAGGCCTTTCGCCATAACCAGCGGAATGCGCAACGTATCGCTTCCCTTTCGTCTCCGGTTCCAATGGCAACGGTGCCGGTGTTTTTCCACGTGCGCTACAGCCGTCGCCGCCACCTCTGCACCTGAGCATTTTAGCATCCCCCATTTTATGATAATTACGATAAGCAACCTTGTCCAAACACTGTGGGAAATAACCTGTAGCTGAAACCTCCACCAAGCTTAATAGTGTGCCAAAGTGCCGTGTGCCCTTTAGCCAAGGGGTTATAGTGTCGGTTTGGTCTCAGACCAGGAATCTGTGAAGGGAAACACGTCTGACTTACATGGTGACTTGAACCACTGCCAAGCACACATCGAGTGTTTTTTTCTGCTCTGGTGTCAGTGTATTGGTAGGCTTAATTTACTGCATTAATATCAAGTATTGCACATATCATATGACCTTTTCAGGCAGACCAATGAACAAAGAAACAGTATGGGAGCTAGGTTCTCCTTATGAAGGTCAGTGTCACTATGATTTTCAACATTGTGCTTTGGAATTTACTTAGACATTTTCATGTTTTCTTTAAACGAATGCAATCAGAATATGACTGTATGCTTCAGCATGAGGCCAATTGATGGGTTTTCTTTGAGGTTTTGTCAGTCATCAGCATTGTGTGTGAGCCTGCGGCCATCTTGGTTGCTGCCGAGTTAGCATGTCACCATAATTCACACGGGAATCATGGGAATCTCCAACTCCACTGAGATGAAGCAGCCAATGGCAGCTCAGAACCGTTTTTTTCTTCATAAATGACGCCAGAATAGCGCATCATTTATTTTACTGCTGACTTGAAGACTGTCTTGTGTTTTGCTGTTTGTTGTTGTCTTCGGTCTCATTGGATGCCAGACCGCACTGAGCTCTGAGGGACTGGCTTCGTGAGGCTGTGGTTTAGTAGTCTGCCAGTCAGCCAGAGACAGAGACAGCGTCTTCATTAATCTCCTCTGGTGTACAATATGAGAGAGCGGAGCCTCAGGGCCTGAGGCGGCGCTGTTAACGGCCTGCTTCGAAGACGAAGACGAAGAGGACCATTCCTCTGTGGTGCAAGAATCAGAGAGGGAATCTGAAGCCAACTCACGAGAGCCCCCCCTCCCAAACCATCACCACCACCACCACCATCCCCTTCCCTTCCCTACTCTCTCTGCCTTCGTCCGACCGAATAGGGAAAATAAATGGCGAGCACTTGTGTTGGCAGGAATCAAACTAGGTCAGGATTCGTTTCTCCTGCCTTTCTTTCTCACTGCACTCTGTGTGCTTCACTGGGGATGGAGGTTGACCCTGGAGAGGGAGGAACTGACCTCTCTTCTACTCAAATAGGGAGTACCTGTTTGAAGAATAGTTGAGTAAAAATAGAATGGTAATCCTTGAGTCCGACCTGCTTTGTGTAATTCAGTTGGATAGGACCTCGTCCACTCAGGGGAGATCCATTGATTTGAAATGGGACCCAGGGAAGTGTAGTTAGAAGACAGAGCCCAGGAAAGAATTTGAGAAGGAATTAAAAGCATAATTAGACCCCAGGTCATTTTCAGGTAACCATACAACCTATTGAGACGCCTCCCAAGAACCCCAAAATCAACAGGAGCCTTCCTGAGAGAAAGAAAAGAAAGAAAGAAAGATGAGGTGAGAAAAGAAGAGTGAGAGAGAAAAAAAAAAAAAGAAACTATGCTGGCGTCGTCCTTCATTTACGTCTGTATGTGCTGCGGCTCCCCTGACTTCTCTTGTGGCTCCATAATCCACATAATAAACAGCACAATGCCTCACAAAGTGCCTGGCTTGACTGCTGCACACAGGGAGCAGACCGTCTTAACTGCTGCCTACAAAGCGCCTGTGGCCCAGAGCAAGAACCCCCCCCCCCCACACACACACACACATACATACACATATACAGGCACACGCTCCCACACACACACACACACACACACGCACACACCAGCAGCGCACACGTGCATTATATGCCTAAACAGACACACACGCTCAGCAGGAGAACAGAGGAATCACCCCATGATTGCAGACAGCAAACCTTTGCCCACCGAGACAGTGGTTAACTCACCAACAGATCAAAGACCTGCTTTCAGCTGACTAAGAAAATCAATGTGTGTGTGTGTGTGTGTGTGTGGTGTGTGTGTTTGTGTGTGTGTGTGTGTGAGAGAGAGAGAGAAAGAGAGAAGGGAGAGATGTCGATCGAAGAAGAGGAGGGGAAGGGAGGATGTTTCTGTATATGTTCACACAGACATGTGTTTATGTGAATGTGTGCTTGTTTACATTTACAGTGTGTGTGTGTGTGTGTGTGTGTGCAGTGGCGGTTCTACATGGAATTACGCCCCGGGCGAAACCCCCTCTGAGCGCCCCCCCCCCGCCGAAAAAAAAAGAATCTTATTTATTTTTTATTATAACAATATAAGTGAAAGACAAACTTAAATGTATCAATTGCACAAATCCTTCAATAGAACATTTGACTAACACACTTAAGAGAATCAATGCACACATCATGTACATTAATGTTAGCTAACCAGCTCTCTGCAAGTTAGGTTAAGCACTCAACATGCATTATGGTATAGTTGAGTTAGCTAATCGTGGCTAACGGGATTTCGCTAACGCTGGCTAGTATAGTTGTGTCAAAAGGAAATATATGGTCTAACCAGCAAGCTATCGACCTGTTCATTATTAAGATTATACTAGTACTCTGTATGCTGTTATATTCTGTTAGTTGTGGCTAGCGGGACTTCGCTAACACCTAGCCTAGTGTCAGATGAATGAACATGTTCATACCCTATGGTCAAATCAGCTAGCTAACGCTAGCTAGCAAACAATTCTGTTGGTGCTCAACATTAGCTGGTTGCCTTAATAGGAATTTAGGTTAAGTTACACTTGACTGAAAACACATTTTTACCTTGTCCACTTGAGCATCCTTCAATAGCTTTCTTGATAATGTAATAGACTACTCTGTAAAAGATGTATTTAATTTCCCTCGGGATAAATAAAGTATCTATCTATCTACCTATACTCTGCTAACTACGTACTACCTTCACCAGTTGGATAAGTTGAAGCAGTCAGTGGTCTCCTTCCACCAATTCACCTTGCCCTTGGTGACCACATCATCATTCTGTATTACCTATTTGTATTAGCCATTTCACACAATTCAGAAAAACGAAAACGTGCAGGAATTATAGGCCTGTAATTATAATG
>NC_045167.1:17539718-17554718 GCF_900700415.2 Clupea harengus | reverse complement strand
CAGTGCAGTTTAAGCCATACCCCTTTTATGCCCACCTACGCTTTATTTTGATGAAAAATTGCCCACAGTACATCCCATCATCCAACAGGCCTACTGCATCCAAGTGAATAGGAGACCTCAGTTTGAAAGGACCGGGTGAATTACCCCGCTTCTCTGTGCCCCTGTTTGATTTGCCCCTGTGCCCTTCTGTCATCTTAATGTCCTTCTGTAATAAGCCCATATGCCCACCCAGCCGCTGTTATGTGAAAAACGACTAATTCCACAGAATGCTCACTGTGTAGGCTAACAATTTATAAGCGGTCTTAAAATGCCTGACAGTACAGTACATACAAGAAGCCCTTGAAGACCCAACTCTTCAGAGAGCACCTCCCTTCCTAACTTGCATTTCTACCAGTACTAAACTTGCACTTACAGCAGTTACATTCCTGCACTTTTTTTTTCTAATTCTTATGTAAAATAGAATTTATTGTTACATTAGGTCTCTATTGCTCGTAGCTTGACGCTTTGGACAAAATAATAATAATAATAATAATGCATTTCATTTATAGCGCACTCTTCATTCAGTTGAATCTCAGAGTGCCACAGTACATAGTAAAAACATAGTAAAAACATAGTTAAAACAAACTATAATAAAAAAAATAAAAATAAACTAGTAAACATAAGCATAATATAAAACAGTGAATGAAAAGCGTCTGCTAAATGACTAAATGTAAATGTACAAAATAGAGCTGAGGCTGGGAACTGTCCTGGGAACAGTGGGGCATGTGTGGGGCATGTGCTGCCCCTGGGTGTTGGCCCTGAAGGGTAAGCCCTCGCAGCCGGAGCCGATTGGAGGTGATGTGTGATGTGATGCAGATTTGCAGGAGTTTAGCGGGGGGGCTTAAGGTGTGTTGCACCCAGTGGTCGGGCGGCTTAGGAGGAGAGGAACCGAGGGGTGCAACAAGGCACAGCACTGAGCTTTCTGGAATCCCTTCGGATATTCTAGGAGGGGCGAGCGAGAGGATGCCAGAAGCGAGGACGTGGGTATCGAGGAAGTGCTGTAGGCAATGTGAAGGTGAGAAGAACAGCACATCCGACTTCTTAGCCGAGTCTTAGCCGAGTCTTAGCACAGCTTCTGCACGGGGGGCCTCTTTACGTAAGGCCTCCCCAGAAACGTACCCCTCATCCCCGGTCAGGAGGCCCGGCTCTCCACTTCGGCTCTTTCCAGGGACCCCAACAGCCCCTATCTGTGTCCCCATCACCGCCGGCTCCTCGGACCCAATCATCCAGCGCTAACAACAAAGTGCCGCGCAAAATCCCACTAGCATGGCCGAGTGGGGTTCTACCGCTTGATGAATAGCTCTCTTGTTTCCCGTTCACTACCCACCTACCCCACCCCCCCTTTGCTCTCTGTCTCTTGTTTGTTCTAACTTTTCCCCTCTCTCTCACTCTCTCTTATCGCAGTGTTATTATATCACAGGGTTAATCAGTGGATCACAAGTGGGACTCTCTGTCCTCTCTTCCACCTGCTGTGCGTTAGTGTTCGAACATGTGTGTGCATACTCTATGTCAGTCTTAGCATGTGTGTGTGTACGTGTGTGTTTGTGTGTGTACGTGTGTATGCATGCTTTGTGTAAGTGTTAGATCCTTATCTCGGGCTGACATTCCCTTGCATACAGACCCTTTAGATTGATTAACTTAACCTGACTGCTGTCGACTGCTCTCTCTCTCTCTCTCTCTCTCTCTCTCTCTCTCTCTCTCATGTGAGGAAGGAAAGAAGGAGGCGTGTGTATCACGTACGTAGTTCATATGGTTTATCAGCGCACACAATCCATCACCCTCAAACACACCTGTGCTGACATGGAGCAGACGTGCCGTATCACAGCACTCATGAGCCCAAGCACACACATAAACACACACACACACACACACACACACACACACACACACACACACACACACACACACACACACACACACACACACACACATAAACACACACACACACACACACACACACACACACACACACACACACACACACACATAAACACACACACACACACACACACACACACACAGACAGACACACAAGAACTTAGGACTAGACATTGAACAGGTACTCACTCTAACATGACTGACGTCCCATCTTGCCACAGGGCAAGGAGATGTACGCTTAAGTGGTGCTATCTGTTTTCTGTTTTACTCTCGCGCACACACACACACACACACACACACACACACACACACACAGACAGGGACACAGATACACACCTAAACCCATCCATGCACTTACCCAAACATCACCCCTGACCTCGTATACGTGCAGATTCACATACTCCTCCTAGGTGAAGACACGCAAGGTGTTTGAGTGTTAGGCTTGGGTGGTATCACGGTATTACAGTATGTAGAAATCCCAAAGGTATGATTTTCAATACCGTCAAAAATATAGACACTCCTTTTTTCTGTTAAACTGATACTAAGCCAACTTAGCCAACAGAATAATTATTTGGTGGTAGAAAAAAATAAATGGGTGGTGACCACTTACACGCAGGACTAGTATTTATCTCGCCCATGTTCTTATGTTTATATGTATACGATAGTAGATTGACTTACTACGTTTCCCCTACACCCTGAGGTGACTGTGACAACAAGGAAGTGAAGTGGTTTTGAAATAAACCTTTTTTTAATGTCTATGAAATAAACAAAGGGCGATCCACAACAAGGTATTTCCTGACCGCTCCACACACTGGTGACTCTCAGGTGGTTCCAGAGTTTACAGTGCATGACGGCTAGCACAGTTTTTTAAATTAGCTAATTTCTGCTCTATAGGTGTCCTAGCTAATCAATTACATATGACTAGATTTGGTAAATATTGCCATGCATAACTTTATCTTGAGATGACTTCTTCCAACTACAAAAGCAGTTTATTAGCCACATGATTTTATTCAATTGCCAGTCTGCCACCACCACCCACACATCGTCTCCACTCAGCCCAGCTGATGTGTCGGTATCCACTGCGGCAATGTCATCAAGTCCTCCAGCAAGGTGTGCTGAATCTATAGAAGACTGTCTATGCATTATTCTATGGGCCATGTCTATTAAAGTATTGAAACCCAGCAAGACTTGTCTAAGTAGGCGAATTGCACATTCAACACACAGCACTGTAGACTTCTATTACTCAACTTTGATGTCTTTGATTTAGGTTTTTACACAAATACCCTCATATACCTTCACACCCCTGTGAAACATCAGAGAGGTATATGACGGTGTGAGAAAATAGACACCACCCAAGCCTCGTGAATGTGTGTACGTGTGCACGTGTGTGTGGGTGGTATGCACACGTCTGGCACCTTGAGACTGTGGTTTCATAGAATGAGGGCATGGATTAGACAAGGATGAGAGAGATTTTCTGTGGTGTATGCCACCTTGGGTGGAATAGAGCAAGTTGCGCACACACTCACACAAACACACACACAGACACACACACTCACACAAACACACACACACACACACACACACACACACACACACACACACACACACACACACACACACCCACACACACACACACACACACACACACACACACACACACACACACACACACACATACACACTCCATACCCTCAGGTATCTTTGTCTTTGACTCAACAGATCATCCCCAACTGCGTCAATGCTATAAACTAACCGAGCTGTCTGTTTAAAGGAAATCCCTCCTTAGGGGCTCACAGTGAGTGAATCTCACGGCCATCTTATTTCCAGACCCCCCCCCCCCCACCCACCAACCATCCATCCCCGCCAGCCCTCTCTTCACCTCCACCACACTGCGACACACACACAAACACACACACACACACACACACACACACACACACACACACACACACACACACACACACACACACACACACACACACACACACACACACACACAAAATGTGGTTTTGATTCAAGGCTCTTTGGAGAGAGAAACTCCATTTTAATGGCAGCCTTTAAAAACTCACACATTGCAGGTCCAAGCCCACAACAATATGCTAGGGTGCTACAGCGGCACGCTTGTCTGGATGGACAGACAAAGACAGGGAGGAAAAGAAAGAAAGAAAGAAAGAGGTCATTTGTAATTTATCCGTTAACATAAAAAACACAGCCAGACAACACAGACAACCCACAGAGAGCTGGTTTGGTCTCCTAGTGCCTACTAGTGTAACTGCAGTTATCCTGTGTGAGATAGATTGGTGTACTTCACTTCACTGTGTAGGACATGAACTGGCTCATATACTGGGAAGCTCTGAGTGGCCATTTTTTCCTCTGTTTGAAGCAAAAAAAAAGTAAGGCCACCTTAAGTAAACCGTCTGTGGCCCTCTGTAAGCCTCCCGTGGGCTGACAGTCTATGTCACCGGCCTTTCCATTACTGTGCCACAAGTGCACTGTGTTCTCTCGCTTCTCCAGAATGACAGATGTATTGCTTTAGGATGAGAAAAGGTTGAGGTTGAATCTACTGTTACGGCAGGGGGATTTCTCCTCGCCCTGAGGTCAGAACAGAACCTCAGCAATTACCGGATGAAATATTACATCAGCTCTTTACTGAACATCAATACGCCACTTATATAAACTCACTATCATGTTCCAAAGAGGCGGGGTAGAGTGTGACTCGAGCCAATGGCCATGATGAAAAGAACAGCTGTCACTTTAGTCACCAATCTGATCTCATGAACACATCTTTTGTACTACAATGTAAATCCATATCGTGCTCAAGAACCGATCCTTGGTGTGATCCAGAACATGCCAAAGCAACCCAGTCGTTTTTCTAAGCAACAAAAACAAGAGGCCAAAGAGGTATTTTGTTGTACTAGCGCTAAGTAATTTGAAAGAGAAGGAATTGTCCCCAATCTACAGACTGTTGGTAAACCGTTGCTATCAGTCAATGCAGCAACCACACCACAAGCTTTGTGTGCTCAACTCCATGTCTGGTTGCTGTGAAATATTTATGAGAACTTCTAAAGAAACAGAGCAGAGCATTTGGGTAACACAATAAGGAGAGGATATTGTAGCAAACTTGGTTCATGTTTGTATGTCGTAAACCATTCATTCACCAGTTCCTTGGAAGGCATGGCCACACATAAATAAAACATGATTGAAGGTCGCCTCCCCTCTCCTTCTTTTTCTATAAGCATACACACACACGGAAACTAGCACACTTTCCCGAAACTTATTTGCAACTTGAGGGCAATGACTGGAAGTTAATACCCTGACATATCATAAAATCTCACCACTGCACTGTGGGCGGTGTCACAGTGAAATTGAGCGGGCTCTGATTATTTAACCAAATCATTCTCATCTGCACAAGGACTAAAGTACAGGTTAGGAAACAACATTTGAAACGTTTTCATAGTTTCAAAAGCTAAAAGATGAGGCAAAGAACCATTTCAATTTTTTTTTTAAGAGCAATCATTGACATCCCAGGTAAAATACTTTAATAAGTTAGAAAACTAAAGAACTTCTAAGCATTCTGGAATGCACCAGGAATACGTCACACAGCACACAGACTAAATGATACAAACATTTTCCCAGCATCCTCTATACCTTCCTGGGCTTACAGCAGAAATTTCAGCAGAAATCGCAGCAAGAATCTGTGTTTGATTTTAATGACAATTACAGCATGACTTTGATTGCAACATGACCCTATTTTTCACTCTTAATGAGCTCTGAAGAATCTGACATCAATAAAAATGTGTAGTAAAAATGTTACTTTTTTTCTGGGCATTGTATCCATTCCCCATTCCCTGATCTATATCCACTTTCAGTGGGAATCTCTATTGGAGTCTTTCTTTGATCTCAAAGGAGATTATTGACCTTGATTACAACATACTGCCTGTTAAGTGGAAATCGCTGAAGGAATCTTTGATCTCATTGACGATTACAACATGACCTATTGTTCCGACCAAAAGAACTCTTAGAATCTCAGAGGGCTACCATAACAACAAAAACAAAACAAAAAAACAGCATTCCATCCATGCCCCACTACCAGATCTATACCTACTCTTATTGAAGATCTCTGTGGGAATCTTGGATCGATGTGGAGGATGGTTACAATATGAGATAACATTCTAGACCTAAAGTGCTCTTAAACATCAGCTCGTCTGCTATGCCTTAGATGGGGGGAACTATCGTGTGTTGGCCCGATTCCTTTGACTTAGCTGAATATACCATTCCCTTGTAAAAACACTGTGTTTATGTTCCTTTAAAAGAGTTGTTTGCAGCATGTCACTGGCAAGTGCTCTCTCCTCTGGCGCCCCTCGAACCAGCGCCAAGCGAACTAGAGGGCCTAGTAAAAGAATATTGGCCCATAACATTGCTGTTCATTGCAGAGATTGTTTGGGTAACGACTCCAAGTTATGTAACAGCAATGCCCACATTTTGCCCCGTGGTGGGGTGTGTGTCCACTACACGTGGCGGAGGCGTGCATACACACGTGTGTGTGTGTGTGTGTGTTTGTGTGTGTGTGTGTGTATTTCTCTATGTGTTTACGGCCAGTACCATGTGTATTCCTGACAACACACCCAAAACAGGATCTGCTCCGTATTTGTGGACATTTGAGAGCCATCTCTCTTTTCAGCCTCCTAGATCTATCATTTCTGTAAACACCATATGTGTATGGGCTATATTCCAACAGTAAAACATATCCCTGTAGAGCATTTCATTGCATCGCATGCATTACTAACAGACACAGTACACACAGTAGATTCGATTACCACCCCCGCTGTCCCCAACATCCCCCCCCCCCACACACACACACACACACCCCAGATGCAGAAGCCACATCTATGAGGAAGACTATAGCTTTCAGCAAACCTCCCATGTTACCACATGAATCTGCATCAGTCTAAGCTGCAGTCAGGGAGGGCGGGAGTCTAGTACTGTAGGTTGAGGTGAGGTTACTGAGAGAGGGCACCAGTCTCCCAGGCACCAGCCCAGGGGTCAGCAGAGGTAGACTGGCTAGGGCATAAGACACACACACACACACACACGCAGCGGCACTGCACCGTAACAGAACCCCGTTATTCCCGATGACCTGCGAGAGACAAAAGAGAAAATGACAGCAAAGAATAGAAAGAATAGACAAAAAAGGGTGACAGAAGAAGATGGAGGGAACAAAAATGGGGCAAGGAGAGATGGGGAAAGGAGAGAGATGGAAGCGAACAAGAGAAAAAGGCAGAAAGGGAGAGAAAGAGAAAGAGAAAGAGAAAAAGACGAGAGCGGTAGGTGGTTTGGGAGGCAGGCTGAAGGCCCCAGTGGATGTGCAGTGGTCTGACTGAACACCGAGCTTCCTAAAGCGTCCGTTTTATCAGATTTCTCACGCATTATATAAGACCTGCTAAAGCGCCGGCAAATTGATGAGCGGCTGGTGTTACGTAAGCCCCGCCCTGCTTTGGGACGGAGCTGGTCATTTGAGCCCCGTGTTGTTGCCGCGCCATGGTGTGAGTTAGCGCTGGCCAGAGGCGCTGTGGCACGGTGACAGAGGGTAATGTGTGCTCTGCTGTGGGAGCGATGACGTTATGCATTGATATTCTTCTATCCTGGCTGCTCACCTCGTTTCGCAGTTGCCTTATGTCTCTCTCTCTCTCGCTTTCTCTCTCTCTCTCTCTCTTTCTCTTTTCCTCTATTTTGCTCTGTGTATCTGTGTGTTTTTAGGTTTGTAGCCTCTCTTTGGTAGTCTATATGTCTATAAGAGTATGATTCATATGTAGAGGGGGGACGTGTGGCAGCATGCCTGTGCTGAACAGGTGTGTGTTTGTGTGTGTGTGTGTGTGTGTGTGTCTGTGTGTGTGTGCGTGTGTGTGTTTGTGTGTGTAGGAAGAGTACAAACAGGAAAGTGAGTGTTTAATGTGGTCCTTAGGGGATGGCCTGGGCCAAAATGCTACACAGACTTACTTTACCTCATTCAACCTGCTGTGTCTGTGTGTGTGTGTGTGTGTGTGTGTGTGTGTGTGTGAGTGTGTGTGTGTGTGCGGCAGTGACGGTCCATGACAAATAGATGCAGAAATAAAAGAAGAGTGAAAGGGAAGAGCAGGAGAGCAGAAAAAGAGGAGACGTGGGTGGAGCGAAATACAGAGAGAGAAAGAGAGAGAGAAAGAGAGAGAGAGAGAGACAGAGAGAGGGGAAGAGAGAGAGAGAGGGAACGAGAGAGAGAGAGAGAGAGAGAGAGAGAGAGAGAGACTGTCTGTCCTGGCGTCACCCCTGGTGAACCAGTCTGCCAGGTCACACTCAGTCAGAGGCCTCTCACACCCTGCAGCTCACCGCTTCCTCTGTGGAGACAGAGAAAGAGGGAGGAAGAGAGGGAGGGAAGGATGGAGGCAGAGAGGGGGAAATAAAAGAGACAATCAAAATCAAATAACAGAAGGAGCATGCTCCTCTTCCTCCCAGTAAATCTGAAAAACGGTAACCGTGCTTGGCTGCGCTCCTCTCCTCTCCTCTCCTGCACTCCACGCCCTCTCCTCTCTGCTCCCCTCCACCTTCTCCTCCTGTCTCCATTCCCCCCACCCTTCTACCCCTCCTCCCTCACTCCTCTCCTCATCTACCATCCCCCCCCTCCCTATCTCTTCACCAGAGAGCTCTAGTTAACCGTGGAATCACTCTAAGCCTTCTTCCCCGTCGTCATGAATAAGTTGTTGTTATTTCTCAATCACCCTTTCAAGTCACTTATCTCCATAGATGTGTGTGTGTGTGGGTGGGTATGGGTTGCTGCTTGACGGCAGGAGAGTTCACCCTCAGACCACACAGAGTTTTGACATATTCCTGAATAAATACACGAGCTTGTGTTTTTAGGGAGAAATCCAAGCAGTTCAAATGACCCTTTACCCCTCGCTGTCACCAAGCAACCGGCTTACTGTGGTCTACTCCCATGACAATATATCTGATACAGTTTTCAGCGATTTAGCTTCAAGCTTTGACTTTAACGATGCAAATTGAGAAAGAGACGTGAAGTCAGGCAACTAAGCTACCGCTATGTTAAACTGAAACGGCAGATCAACAGAAAGCAGTCACGGCCATCTCACATCATGTCACACACCATCCAGGACAGAAAACCCAAACAACCAGGCCGTGTGACGTCAGCAGCAGAAATGAGGCCTCCCTATGGTAACTGATACACTGTCAAGTCTGACGTCCATTTTCGGGAAATGTGTAAAGGGACAGACTTTTTCATCATCAGTTAAAATGACAAATCAGACATTAATTGCTTAAACGTGTGTCTGTGAATGTTTGTGTGTACATGTGTGATTTTGACCATGTGTGTCATGGAGGGATCAGTTTTGGGAATAGCTTGAATGTTCATCAGGAAAAGCAGGTCAACCATAGCAGGGTTACACAAAGCGTCTAAAGCCCAGTGGAAAAACTTAGGAAGCCATTAGGCTCAGGGTTTACCCAGACCCACGCACCCCCATAGAAGGTCACGGCTGAGGGCAAACTGGGGGTGCTGCATCTGGGGGCTAATGTGGTTTGTAGCTTCGAATTGCTGAAAGGCATCACAAGTGTCTAAACCATGTTTCTCAAAAGAAAAAATGTCAATATGAGGAAAAAATGAAATGTCCAAATATCTAAGATCAAAATAAATAAATAATGAAGTACATATTTCACAACTAGTGAATGATTATTATTGATGACAACATGCAAGAATATATTTTGTATTATGCTGTCCTCTTGGCAGTATTGAAATTAAACTTACAATTCAATATATTAACAATGACCAAGTTCTTTTATTCAAGGGATTTCCCAATCTCGTCTAGGTTTCCACATTTTCATTTCAAAGCCTCTGTGGACCAGTTTTCAGAAGAAACCCCACCTCCACCCCTCCCCACCCCAAACCAAAAAATGGGACATCTACATAAATCTTATTCCAGTTGAACATTGAATTGGCGCTTCCTGGCACTGGAAGAATCCAAAAGGAGTGCGTCATCGGGGAGGAGCGAAGGAGCGTGCGTGTGTGTGTGTGTGTGTGTGTGTGTGTGTGTGTGTGTGCTCCGACATCATTTGGTTTTGAGTGTGGAGAGTAGAAGTATATGAGTCTCGTGTATCATGTGTCGGGCGATCATGAGGAGTGTGCGAGGGCCTGACGCAGCCTCTCTTCTGCAGCGAGAGGTTGATTTACTGCAGAAGGGATGCTGGTTGCAGCACATCTGCCGAGCCTGTGTGTGTGTGTGTGTGTGTGTGTGTGTGTGTGTGTGTGTGTGTGTGTCTGTGTGTGTTTGTGGTGTGTGTTTGTGGGTGTGTTTATGCGTCTCTGTGCAAATTTATGAATGTGTGTTTGTCTGTGTGTGTGTGTGTGTGTGTGTGTGTGTGTGTACCTGTGTTTTTTTTGTGTGTCTACGGAATATTACAGAAATTAAAAGCTTTCTATTTTGCCTCCAGTATGTCTGTTGGCTTTCCCACACATTGGCCTACATTTGTGTTTGCTAATGTTTAAACACACCTAGGGTATAAATCAGGAGATTTAGAGAGTGTGTGTGTGTGTGTGTCTGTGTCTGTAGGGCTAGGTCTGTGTGTGTGTGTGTGTGTGTGTGTGTGTGTGTGTGTGTGTGTGTGTGTGTGTGTGTGGTGTGTTTAAATGTGTGACAGAGGAAGAGAGAAAGTAGGTGAGTAATTGAGTGTCTGTGAGGGAATTCAAGTCACTTAGTGAGCAGTGTGATTGAGAGCAACTCTGTTTGTGTTTACAAAGGGAGAAATGGTATTTATATTTATCTGTGGTGTCAGTGGATCAGCAGGAGAGCAATACTGCGTGACCCATGTGGATCTGTGTGCACGTGTCTGTCAGAGAGGTCGTTTCAGAGGGTCTTTATTGCTCTGTTTGCCTGTGTCATTTCCAAGAGGCATATTCCTCCATCATACCTATTCCATGCTTCTTCCACCTTTCAGGTTTCTCCTTCGGCTGCCAGGGCTTTTGACCACTGTGTGTGTGTGTGTGTGTGTGAGTGTGTGAGAGAGAGTGTGTGTTTTTGTTTGTGTGTGTGTGTGTGTGTGTGTGTGTGTGTGTGTGTGTGTGTGTGTGTGTGTGTGTGTGTGTGTAAGTGGGTGGAACACTGAATATGAATGCTTTTTCCCAGAACTACTTTTGGTGGAGACCTAAAAGAGACCCTAAAAAGTAAAAGTTAGTGAGTGAGAGAGAATGGAAGCCATTGAGCACTGAGGTGACTACCCTCCTCTTTCAGGCAAATACAAACACTAAAGAGGAAACCACTACTATTATCATTGCTAATTAATACCAATATTAGTACAAATATCAATAACATAACTACTCACACTTTAAGTAATTTTACTACAAATACTAATGATACTAATTATTACATTAAAACTAACGCTGATACTAAGACTATTAATAATAAACATCATATGAATGCCCAACTCATGTCAATGCGCACTGACAGTTGCTAGAAAACACGGAGATTATAAGGTATAGGTCCAGAACTGCACATAGGCCCCACAGCAGACACTAACTCTGCCAGACTTTTACAGTGTCTCCATACCATAAGTTATGAATGGAAAAGTCACTTATATGGACCTGGGCTCAGATGTGGTCTATGTGAGGCATGGTTTATATAGATTTGTGGTTTGAAACAGTGTGTATTCGTGTGTGTGTGTGTGTGTGTGTGTGTGTGTGTGTGTGTGTGTGTGTGTGTGTGTGTGTGTGTGTGTGTGTGTGTGTGTGTGTGTGTGTGTGTGTGTGTGTGTGTGTGTGTGTGTGTGGAGAGGGTGAAATGTGCCTGTGGTTCCCCACGGGGTCAATGTAGACCGCTTTGTGTACACTTTCCAATCTGATGTCACCAGGGGTGCTCCATCTCACATAGGGTCTCTGTCCTTTTAGTCATCGGGGAGACTGTGCTGCAGTGGGCTTTCTTTACCCTGTGTCCAAACTGTGGTGGGGCCGTCTGAACCTGATTGCAGATCCTGTCCCCCTCTCTGCGCCCCTACTCTCTCTCTCTCTCTCTTTCTCTCTCTCTCTCTCTCTCTCTCTCACTCACTCTCTTTTGTCTTTCTTTATGTGTCCATCTGACTTCCCATTCAGTCCCTCGCTGTTGTTTGCCTGCCAGCTCAGGTTGTCTTGTCATACCAGATGGAAAGGTACAAAATCACTCTCATTACTTTTAAAGGTTTTTGATAATATCAGAATACACACACACATGAAAACCCTCTCTTTCTCTGTCTCTCTCTCTCTCTTTCTCTCTCTCACACACACACACACACACACACACACACACACACACACACACACACACACACACACACACTTATTCATTTAAATGTGCACACACACATACATATACACACAGACCTGGTGTGTTTGGTGGTGGCTCGTGTCTCCAGAGGTTCTGCACATGCCCAATATGGTTGGGTTGAAGGCCAGGGGGATGCGGCTGCTTCCAGCTGCTTCCACTCTCAGCTCGTAGCCTTGCCAACAGTTGCCAAGCGTCACAACTGGAACCCATCAGCGAAGTCGGCAACCGGCCAGCCAGCCAGATGTGCAGCATTGTCCTCACACACGCGCACGCATGCGCATGTATACGCACATGCACACATACACACACTCATACACACACTCTTACGCAAAATAATCTACGTAAACAGACACTGTGGCCCTATAACATTCTGTTAATAAAACACATCACAATCTAGGAACTGTGAACCCGCAGTCTTTAGTACAAAAAAGGTTGAGTCATGTGAATTTCAGCAGTCGTATGGTGATAAATTGTTAACAAAACAGTTCATAAAACAAGATCAGAAGAGAGCAACAAATGAATATAACACCAAATCTGGCATGTGAAGGACTCAAAGCTGGTCATTTGTCATGAAGACCCTTCTTCTCCAGCTGACTTGACTCCATATATCTATGGTTGGTTGAGGTGTTTAGACTCCATATATCTATTGTTGGTTGAGGTGTTTAGACCCTGAAGTAAAGTATTTGATTTTGTTGCTTAAATAGGGTAAGCAGCTTCAGTGTGTGTGTGTGTGTGTGTGTGTGTGTGAGAGAGACTCTGTGTGCTGCCAAACCGGAGACTGACCTGGATTCGGTGACAGATTCCTGCTCTGATGAGAGAAGTAACGTCAGTCCTTACTTGCACACACAGACTACCCACCCACTAACACACACACACACACACACACACACACACACACACACACACACACACACACACACACACACACACACAGAGTTAGCAGTGGTAACATCAGCCTACAATTAGGATTTTTGCACAGCATGGTGACAACACAGTAACGACATGCAGCAGAACTGATGCCAACTTCGCTTTTGAGCTACTGTAGCTGTTCTGCTACTGTTCACACGCACGCTCACACACACACACACACATACACACACACACACACACACACACACACACACAGACACACACAGACACACACAAAAAGGATCTAAGAACATCTGAATACTCTGTCTCTGACTGTTTGTGATTCAGCGTGATAACTGACAGGTGTTTTTTTTTCGAGTGGCTTCATTAGCAGTGAATGCTTTTCTAAAGTCATTCTAATCCCCACTGAGAAAGTTCCTGGTAATAGTGACAATGTCAAATATCCTCTTATTAGGAAGAAACCTGAACCTCAAATGGATCTACAGTATATATCCAAGAAAATATAACCCCACCAACAATGAACAAGACAACACTTGGAAATAAATAAACAGCACCAAATAGTGATTTTTGTAGTGTAGAACTGGCAAAGGCAAACAACACATTTAATTTGTTGGTATGATGTCACACTGAAAATGATACAAATTGTACGTATGGATAATTGTTTTTTGAGAATTCCATATGATGTATTTTAATGGAGACATGCAGGCCTGCAGACTTCTGTCTCACACCTTTGACTGTGTGTTTATCCTGGGACATGTGTTGCTTGGTCCGATAAGCAAGATGGCCAACTGGTGGCCCATACAATTCTAAAGAGCCCATCACAGCAATTAGCCGCTTCAGATCTTAAGATTGCAACTGATTTGCGACTTTCAAAGGTATCCACGGTAGCACAGGAGCCCGGCGACGCTAAATATAGATAATGCGCTCACGAAACAGCAGTCCTGGCAGAGACCCAAACCCTCTCTTCTGGTCGAGTGGTGATCACCACAGCGAGGTGAGCGTTTGATGTTAGCGCTCAAACGTTAGCGGTCGAGACCATCTGACTCTCAGCCCCACCAACTGTCATGGCAAAGTGATGATGGCTATCTCTGAGACGGGGAGGGCTCACAGTTGACCTGTTGGGGATGGTTTAACTCTCAAGAGAAAACAAAGAAGAAAGAAAAGGCAGTTTAGACGGGGGCAGGGGTGTGAGGGAAAGAAAGCTAGGCTAGTTCATTTGGCTAATCTGGCTACATCATCCCTCACCTCTATCCCCTTTCCCTATCTAGTCTACTCAGGCCCCTTTTGTTTTCTCTCGCAGGCCGTGACCAGGGGGGCTGTAAACATAGGGGTTCCTGTTGAGTCACCAGCATCTGCAGAGAGGGGCCATGCAAGACCACTGCCGAAGTGGGTCATGGGCGCCCACATCACAGAGCTCAGATAGCCTCCCCTGGAAGAGGGAACTTTATCACTCCGATTCCCTTGGCAGGGTAAAATGCAGGTCAGAGATGGAAGGAGAGAACCAGAGAGTGGGAGAGAAGGAAAGATAAAGAGAGAGAGAGAGAGAGAGAGAGAGAGATGGAGAAAGATTTTCCCCTCTGTTTTTGAAGGGTCGCAAAATTGATCGGAGCAGAGCCCGTGGAAGAGCGTGGTTCGCTAGCCAGGTTGCGACCAATAAAAAGTGAGTCACGTTCTGACATTTTTGGGAAGGTTTAGACAAAAAAAAAGAGAAAGAGAGAGAGAGATCCAGGTCATACCTCCTATGGGCCTACATACCTCCTGGGTGGGCAACAATAAGAGAGAAGAGGAAGAAAAAAGGAGGAGGATAATGTGAGAGAGAGAGAGAGAAAGAAAGAAAGAATAGGAGGGCAATGGGAAGGAAAAGGTAGAAGAGGAAGGA
>NC_045167.1:17527218-17529718 GCF_900700415.2 Clupea harengus | reverse complement strand
CACACACATAACTGTACACATACAGTACATACACACACACATACAAAACTGGTCTCACATTCCTTGTGGAATGTTCCAGAAAGTGCTCCAATGGAGAGAAGCAGGTTAATGTGCCTGCAGAGGTTAATTATTATTTAATGTTTATTTATGCATGGAACAGATTCTATTGACTTTGTATAAAAAAAAAAACGTTTGTACACAGTCTAGCTACCTTCAGCCCATACACACCTTGACACATAGAACACACACATGCAATGCACATCGAAGTCTTCATCCTTTCTCAGTGGACAGATTGGTGTCCCAGATTGGTGGCACATAGGAAGTTACTATGACATAGTGTGGCATTAGGATCAGGACGAGTAAACTGAACTGACCTTTAACCTTGCCAGGATTGCAGACTTCCAAAACAAGTAAATCTCCTGAGCAAATTACATAAAAAGCTCATTGTGCAGTCCCTCCAGGATTTAGCGATTTTGCATTTTCAGAAATTCATGGAAATTCAAGGATTTGCAGTTTTCCCTTATTACTACAATGTACCATAATTTGTGTATGATTTACGATTGATTTGATTGAACTCAAATTCAACTCAAAATCCCCTCTATATATAACTGCAATTTTTGAGAATCCCTGCTGCAAATTCAGTTACTTTTGGCTGCAACAATCACAACAAACCCTTGCAAGACTGATTCAAACATGTCTGTGCCTGTCTACACACACACACAAACAAGGAAATTGTGCAACACTATTAAAATCGATTAGTAGTGTTTATTCAGTACTTAGAGGTGCTTTGTTTTTCTAGTCTATTACTCCCAATGGTACCAATGAGATGGCTCTGTATTATTTGGTAAACAAGATGTGATTTGTCCATTTATATCCTGGTTTATGTCCTACTTGTTTATCTGTTTATAGCTAAACATAATTAAATATGAAGTGATATTTTAAATTGCTCACTTGAGTCACTTGTATTGATTGTTTTTCAATGTGTGTGCATCCTCAATCAGTGCCAATTCCAGGAAGCAACAACGTAACAGAGCATGTGCACCATATGTCTGTGTCAGGCAAAATGGCTAGCCCTACACTCGCAAAAACTTGTGCAGATGTGTCTGGAACATAGGTCTGTGGGTCAGGGTAAAGGATGGGGCAGACAGTGAGAGAGGGCTTCGTCTGGCTCATGAGAATCTGTGACATCAACAATGACGTGTGTGTCTCCCTAATTTACGAGCCCAAGGCCTGCTTATCCATTAGGATCAAAAGCTTCGCTTACCAAAGCTCACACACATTCTTAACTTTTTACCAAGTATTTGTTACTCCACCAGAAGGACCATGTGTGCCCACGTAGCTGAAGTTACAAGAGGGCAGGGGTCACTGCCAAAGTGCTTTCTGACATCATAGCAGTGTGGAACTCATCAACATTTACCTGTCACCATAGAGACAGATGTCCAGTCCTCACCTACAAGGGAAATGAATGAGAAGCTTTGAAGAGCGAGGGAAAACAGATCCACCACTGGACAAGATTTTATCAGCAGTAATTCAAGTTAGTAATTCATGACCAACACACAAATACAAAATTAATAAAATCAGTACCTACAATGGTTTGACATTTTTGTTGTCATAATTGTCATAAACCCTGTGGTCCGATTCTCTGCAGTGTAACCGCTAGGGGTATGGTACATTGTAAAAAACATCAGGGACAAATTATGACTTTGATCAGATTTTAAATGACTGAAGGGGTACCACAAGGCACTGTTTTAAGACCATTATTATTTAATTTTGTCCAGATAGTGTTAATTTGGATAAAGGACAAACAGAAATCAAACAGGAAGGAATTTCTTTATTCCATGTAACGCTCTGTGCTTAATAGCGGCCGTCGACAGAATAAGGACATACAAAAATCAAAAAGGAAATGCATAAATCCATTTAATTTTGAGCCACAGTACTATCAAGTCATGAGAACCAAAGAGATTCAACATGGTTTCTAATCCGTTGAGTTCACAAAACACCTACACTTGAACACTGTAAAAATATTTCCTCACACCTTTGACTGATTCAAACATTTGTCATCTTTTGGACTTAATACAAAGATACATTTGTTTCGGGCAACTTGTCTTTAAAGTGTCGACTGGTTAACTTTTAGTTGGAGGGGAAAGGGTGGGCATAGGTCAGTGGCCCACTGCTGGGAACGGGCGGTGTGCTCATCGCACTGTGGAGGTGGCACGTTCTTCCTCACATTCCATTCATTCTGTTTTCCTCTCTTCAACAGAAGGGTGGGGAGGGAGGGGGTTGAGAATTGGAAAAAAAACCTGCTCGCCATGGCAACCAATATACAAGGCCTCAAAACACTGCACAGGTTCATTGTCACCTCTCCCCGTGTGATTCCCTTCCCAAAACCTTCACTGCACAGAGCACACAGAGACGTGTATTTGTTTGACCACCGCACACAGCAAAAAAGGGACGGGTTTTACTAAGACTCCTTAGGGAATATGTTGACATCTTTCTGCAG
>NC_045167.1:17502218-17517218 GCF_900700415.2 Clupea harengus | reverse complement strand
GAATGACTCGGTTTTTTGTCTCGGTTTTTGTTGCGCATTCAAGCAACAGTGTACAACAACGTGCCACTTTGTGAGGTATGTTTTTATGAGCAACCACCTTTGGTATGATCTTGAGATTGATTTTGATGGTATATGGTGATATGGCTCATGCTATGAGGCACTTTCCCAAAGTCCCTTAAACAGCTGCCATTGAACTACTCTGTAAAAAGAGAACTCTGGATGCCTCTGTGTTTAACTATAGACTTGTCTTAAATCTTTCTTTTATAGTTAAGATCATAGAGAAAGTTGTTTTCAATCAACACTTTTTGAGCTCAATAAAAAGTTTAATCAGGCTTCCGATCCCACTACTATGAAACCGTATGATGTACGGCCGAATACTGATTCAGGTAATAAATCTGGTCTGGTTTTAACGAGATCTCAGTGCTGCATTTGACACTGTAGATCATAGTATACTGCTGGACAGGTTGGAAAATTGGGTAGAATTTTCTGGAGAAGTCCTTAATTGGTTCAAGTCTTATTTAGAAGGCCGGAGTTGCTTTGTCATCATTGGCAGTTGAGAATCTGATAGAGCGGCTATAACAGTTCTCTGACCTCTGTTCCATCTCTATGTGCTAACTTTGGGCCAAATTCTACAGAACAATAACACAGATTGTAAGTTATGCAGATGATACACAGATACATCTGGGTCGCTCACCAGATGACTACAGCCCGATAGACCCACTGTGTCAATGTTTAGAGCAAATAAATAATTGGATGAGCCAAAAATTCAATTAAATAAGGACAAGACCGACATTATTGTGTTTAGCAACAAAGAGGCGTAAACACCTTGATTCTAATGTGTTCTAATAGACCCAGATCTCACTTTCACCAGCCATATCAAAGCAATCACCAAAACAAGCTTGCTATCATTTTAGGAAAATACATATATAATAAGAATATATATTTATATAAAGATGATAATAAATATAATAATAATAATATACAGCCAGAATCGTGGATGCGGTGTCCCAAACAGACCAATAGAAGCTCATCAATGCTCATTCCATTATTTCCCAGGAGAATGGACTGTAATGGTCTCTTAATTGATCTTCCTAAAAAGCCAGTTTGACAGCTGCAGCTCATTCGGAATGCTGCTGCAAGAGTTTTATCCATGACTAAGAGAACAGAACACATTACTCCAGTTCTTAGGTCATTACACTGTTTCACTGTACAACAAAGTGCTGCTTCTAGTCTATATATCACTAAATGGTTTGGGCCGAGAACACATCTCTGACATGTTTAAAGAATATAAACCTTAGATGCATTGGTCAGGTCCAAACTAAATCAGGTGAAGCAGCATTAAGCTGTTATGCTGCATGCAACTACAACAAACTGCCAGAAGATCTTAGATGTGCCCCAAATGTAGCAATTTTTAAATCCAGGCTACTTTCTCATGTGCCTATGATTGAGCTCGATTCTTACTGCACCTTACCGTTAATATATAATTATATGATATGTTTTCTTTTAATTATTTATCTCTTTGTTTTTTTGCTTTTTTAAATACTACTTTATATACTGTGTACTTTTTTTTATTTATATTATGGCTATTTTTATCGTTTGTTTATTATTTTTTGTTTTGAACTCTCATTTTGGATGTTCCTTTTACTTTCATTTATGCAAACATACATGTCAGCTCTTTCCATAAATCATACAGATCCCCCCCCCATTTAAACAGTTTAATGGTGTATACATGAAATGTTAGAGATTTTTGGTTCAAATCGTATTGCATGCTATTCATTTAGAGAACTTTAAAATATCCTTGGACAGTATGCCTTACCAAAGAAGGAAGTGCCAGGACGACTTTCTCAAAACAATTTCAGTGAAACGCCTACATTTTTGATTTGAGCTTTACGCACACACACACACACACACACACACACACACACACACACACACACACACACACACACACACACACAGACACACACACACACACACACACACACACACACACACACACACACACATTTACACACACACATTAGTGTTATGACCTAAGGAAGATCTAATGAAAAGCTGGAGGTCATTTGAAAAAGAAAAAATATGTTTGCCGGTAATAATGCTGACAGGGCAAAAAAAGAGTTGCCCAATCAACATCCCGTCAATCTCCAACATTATATGTGTAGATGGAAGTGTCGAACTGAGGAGTGGGGGTGAACTCCAGTCCATTTACTTCTTCTAGGAAACGAGATTGTCGTCATTTTCTAAGAAGGGGTTTGGATGTATTATTTATTATTACGGGGTTGTGGTCACAGTTGGAGAGGGATTAACGAGACAGATGCTGGAAGGTGCACTTGCATGTACAGTCATCCTCACTCCTACTCACACATACACACACACACACACACACACACACACACACACACACACACACACACACACACACACACACACACATACACATACACATACACACATACACATACACATACACATAAACATACACATACACATACACATACACACCCCAGCAGTAACAGTCAAAATCTTCATATCACAATGTATCTAGTCTGTTTCCCTTATTGTATTACTTTGTACTTCATATATATATTGTGTGTGTGTGTGCGTGTGTGTGTGTGTGTGTGTGTGTGTGTCTGTGTCTGTGTGTGTGTGTGTGTGTGTCTGTGTGTGTGTGTGTGTGTGTGCGTGTGCGTGTGCGTGTGCGCGTGTGTGTGTGTGGGTGTGTGTGTGTGTGTTTATGAAAAGAAAGCTTAGTGATGATAGCAGGCTATCCTACAGGAAGTTCTGTGTCCGGTCAAGGAAGGACCTCTTACTCACATCTCAGAACATCACACCCTCAGCCCTCAGACATGAGCATGTAGGTAATGGTACATCCTCACACACTTCCACATCCTGTTGGAAGACACACACACACACACACACACACACACACACACACACACACACACACACACACACACACACAAGCAGAAGCACAGGGAGCTGGACGCTAGACTGGTTGTGAATGAACAATGACAGTCAAGCTGTCTTGTCTATGCCTTTGGTACCATTAGAAATCAGCATGTATGAGAGACAGAACGAATCAAATGAGACCTTCTCCATAAGGGGACTGCTATGCACCTTACATCCACACTGAGATGGCCAACCTCAAGCAAATGGGTCCCCCCTTATGTGCCGTGGTTCTGCTTAAGGTTCCTTCCTGACTAACAAGGAGTTTTTCCTTGCCCCTGACGCAAGAGCGAGTGGATTATAATTTTTTTTTTTCATAGTTTCCCGTCCCTGGTTGCTTCATCTGTTTGTGGCTGTTGTTCTTTGGACGTCATGGGGCCTAAAAAGCCACGAGTGGCAGCAGCAGAAGCCCTCGGAGGAGAAGAGACCGGCGTAGACCCAGAATTGGCCCAGGTGTCTGAAGATGGCTCCCTTCAGGAGCTCAGAGACATGTTCCGGAAACATCTCTCCGTTCAGCAGAACAGAGATGATTGGCAGGAGAAAGAGGCGGCACGGCAGGAGGCCCGGTGGAAGACAATGCAACATCAGTTTGGTTTACTACAACGCGAGGTGCATGAACGGACTACTCCAGATCTGGAAGAGGAACCCAGTTTGGGCAGAAGTGATAGATTTGGGCTATCACCAGAGTCACAGCGGCTGAGCAGCCGAGTCCGTGGTCAGGTGGGAATTGAGAGAGAGCCCCGTCTGCTCAGATTGAACGAGACGGATGACATTGAGCATTTTTTAATAACCTTTGAGAGAATAGCAGAGGCGTGTCAGTGGCCTACAACTGACTGGGCAGTCCGGTTAGTGGCTCTTCTGACGGGCAAAGCTAGGGCAGCGTATGTGAACATGGATAGGGAAGAGTCATTGGATTATGAAAAAGTGAAGGCGGCCATACTGGACAAATACAACATTAATCAAGAAACCTACAGGTTGCAATTGAGGGCAACAGAGGTGAGAGAAGATGAGACCCCAAAGGAACTGTACCTAAGATTGAAAGACGTATATCAGAAATGGGTGCAGCCCCAACAACACACTAAAGAGGACATTGCTGAGGTATTTGTTTTGGAACAGTTCCTTCGAATGGTCTCTCCAGATCTTCAAATATGGATAAAGGAGCGTAACCCCAGCTCCGCCGCTGAAGCTGCTTCCCTGGCAGATGTCTCCGGCACAAAGCACAGGCCTGGACGTATGGCCAATGGCGAGAAAGTAGAGACTTCAGGAAGCCCTATCGGCCTCCTCAGCCGCCCATGAGGACCAACAGTGAGGGTAAGTTTGCCGGTGATAGGGGTGGTCCGACCAAACAGAGCCCTACTTTTAGGTCTAGTGGCCCCAGGATTCTTGTGTGTTTTCAGTGTGGACAGGAAGGCCATGCAAGACCGCAATGCCCCAATAATCCAGCTAACCAAGCTAATGTCTGCACTGTACCTAGACCTAGTTTTCCAAATAGGCCGATAGCGCCCCATTGTTGCACAGTAGTCTTGAATGGACGGGAGGTTAGGGCACTAGTGGACACCGGGAGCATGCAGTCGCTAGTTTCCTCTGACTTAGTTCCAATAGAGGGTAGGAATTACTCTGTGGTGACCAGACTGCGATGTGTGCATGGGGAGGAAAGACCGTATCCAACAGCTTCGGTATATGTGAAGGTTCAGGGACAGCCTTATTTCTTGGAAGTGGGTGTGGTAGATGATTTGCCATATCCAGTGATTTTGGGCCAAGATTTTCCACTTTTGTTAGATCTGGCAGTGGCTAAGAAAGACTGTAACCTGGCTCTAACACGGGCCATGGCTAAGCAGGGTGAGGTGGAGCTACCACTCTCTGCATTGCCTTTCTATAATGCCGACATAGAGGCTCAGCCAGGTAAGACAAGGAAGTCTAAAAGGCAGAGGAGACATGATAAATTACAATTTGGAGCCGCCCACATGGAGGAATTTGGTGTGGAGCAGCTTAGGGCACCTTTAGGAATCCCTCAGGACATTGGGGCAATGCAGCAGCAAGACCCAGATATTGGCTTGTTATATCAGCAGGCTCAGGGGGAAAGACCGCTTAGTCAGACTAATAAGCCAGGGGATAGTTTCTCTGTAAGTAATGGGGTGTTGTACAAAGGAGATGGTTCAGAGGCAAGGATGGTAGTTTCTCAGAAGGCTAGAGGTGTAGTCCTGGAATTGGGCCACTCCATCCCGTGGGCAGGTCACTTGGGCAGGCAAAAGACTATTGCCAGAATTAGCCGGCATTTCTTTTGGCCTAATATGGCCAGGAAAATTGCAGAGTTTTGTAGGACATGCCCAGAGTGTCAGAGAACCACCAGCAGAGGACCCCCTAAAGTCCCTTTAGAGCCTCTTCCGGTAGTGGGGATACCCTTTGAGCAGTTAGGAATGGATGTGGTAGGTCCCCTTGAGCGCAGCAAAGCTGGTAACCGGTATATGTTGGTCATTACAGATTATGCAACGAGGTATCCAGAGGTTTTTGCCCTGAAGACAGTAAAGGCTAGGAATGTAGCCACCTGTCTGATTCAGATGTTTTCTAGGGTGGGTTTCCCTCGGACCATACTAACTGATCAAGGGTCAAACTTTATGTCAGAGCTGTTGAGGCAGGTATATCAGCTGCTAGGGATTAAGGGCATTCGGACTACCCCCTATCATCCGCAGACGGATGGGCTGACAGAAAGGTTTAACCAGACCCTAAAACAGATGCTACGGAAGTTCGTGAGTGAATCAGGAGCGGACTGGGACAGCTGGCTTCCATATCTCCTTTTCGCATACCGCGAGGTCCCGCAAGCATCCACAGGGTTTTCACCCTTTGGGTTAATGTACGGCCGGGAAGTGCGAGGACCCCTGTCACTGCTGAAAGAGGCCTGGATGGGAGACCAGGAGGTCCCAGAGGCCCAGAATGTGCTTTCTTACGTTTTGAAGATGAGGGAGCGGTTGACGAGCTTGGCACAGCTTGCCCAACAGAGCCTGAAACATGCACAACAACGCCAAAGGAACTATTATGACCAAAGAGCCAGACCAAGGAGTTTTGGACCAGGAGATAAGGTGTTGGTGATGCTGCCTAGTGATACAAGCAAACTGTTGACAAAATGGCAGGGCCCTTTTGAGGTCACCCGTAAACTAGGGTCTACCACCTATGAAGTCGTTAAACCAGGACAGAAGCGCTCCAGACGGGTGTTACACATCAATCTCCTGAAGGAGTGGCATGAGAGACCAGAGACAGGAATAGATGCGCTCATGATTCGGCAGGTGCCAGATGAGGACGAGGTAGAGGAGCAGTACCTACCACTACCATCAGAGGGCGCCCTTGAACTCAGCCATCTGTCTCCGACCCAGCAAGCTGACATTCAGGTTCTTTGCAGGCCAGTCCTGTTTGAAGAAAAACCAGGGCGCACTAGTCTGGTGGAGCACCAGATTACCTTGTGTGAGGGGGCAGAGTCCCGCCGCAGGAGCTATAGAATCCCTGAGCGTCTTCTGACCACTTTGAAGGAGGAGGTGGACCAGATGTTGGCTATGGGCATTATCGAGCCGTCTAAGAGCGAATGGTGCAGCCCAGTGGTATTGGTGCCGAAAAAAGACGGGAGTCTACGGTTCTGCGTCGATTTCAGGTATCTGAATTCAGTTTCCAAGTTTGATTCTTACCCAGCACCCAGAATTGATGACCTGATTGACTCCTTAGGCTCTGCTAAATGGCTGACGACCATTGACTTAGTTAAGGGCTACTGGCAGGTTCCCCTCAATAAGTCTGCTAAGGAATTAACGGCTTTCCGGACCCCCTGGGGGCTGTTCCATTTTTCCGTGATGCCATTCGGTTTGCACGGAGCACCAGCAACATTTCAGAGGTTGATGGACCAGGTGTTGGTTGGGACCAACGGCTACGCAGCAGCATACCTAGATGATGTCATCATATATAGCTCATCGTGGGAGGAGCACCTCACGCATCTGACAGAGGTGTTGCTGCGGATAGAGTCAGCTGGCCTTACTATCAACCCAGCCAAGTGTGCGATTGCCAAAAAGGAGACGGAATATCTGGGGTATGTAATAGGGGGGGTGGGGCTTATCAAGCCTCAAGTACAGAAACTGGCAGCCATACAGAATTGCCCATTGCCCCAGAATAAGACCCAGGTGCGATCCTTTTTGGGCATGGCAGGTTGGTACAGGAGGTTTGTACCAAACTTTTCTCTTAGGGCAGCAGCCCTTACTGATATGACACGGAAAAACTGCCCAGTCCAAGTACAGTGGTCTGGGGAGGCAAAGGAGGCCTTCTATGACATAAAGAATGTTTTGTGCAATGAACCTGTGTTGTATTGTCCAGATTTTGAGAAAAAGTTTGTGTTGCAGACTGATGCCTCTGATTTAGGCTTGTGCGGTGCTTCTTCAGGGTGAGCCCGATCAGCAACATCCTGTGGCATACATCAGCCGGAAGCTGTTTCCAAGGGAAGTGAGATACTCCACAGTCGAGAAGGAGTGCCTGGCGGTGAATTGGGCACTTGACGCCTTCAGGTACTACCTCTTGGGCCGGGAGTTTCTCTTGGAGACATACCACCGGCCACTGCAATGGATGGATCGCATGCGGGATTCCAATGCAAGGATTACCCGGTGGTACTTGTCTATGCAGCCATAACGGTTTATAATTAACCATATCCCAGGACGGAATAACACCACTGCTGACTTCCTCTCCCGCTTACCAGCGTGAGACTAGAGGTGGGGGGGTGTGTGACGGTCCCAATGCGACCGCACATCTACCTGGATCCACAACCGCTAACACACATTGCACTTGCATACAATCGCGCACACACACACACACACACGCACACGGATATACAGACGCAACTATTTCTCCCATTCTCTCTCTTCCTCTCACACACACACATACATGGAAGATACATACGGAAAGGAGGCTAGGACAACAATCGTGGGTTTCCTACATTTATTGAGTAGACCGAGAGACTCGTGGAGTGGATTGCCAGCTGTTTGGGTGCTCGTGTTTGATTGTCAGTGCAACGGCTAAGAAGCGCCACCGGAACCAGTGGGAACTTATATACGGTTCCTACCTTAATCAGGGTGGTGATTCCCTGTTGTGGCGGTTGGGACAAGAGAAATGGTTTGGCCAAACCACTTCAGTACAATGTCTTTTTTACAGGCCAGCGATTAGGATGTATTAGATAGATATTATTCTAATTATATATTTAGCACATTGTGAACACTGTGTGGGTGTTTCAGGGTTTATATTGTGCACTGAAACACTAATTGATTATTTTGTATACCCCTCCTTTTTATATGGTGCTGACCACCTTTCTATATATGTGGATTTGTTCTGTCTTGAGGGAGGGTTGGTAAGGTATGTGCATCTCTGGGAACTGCTGATGGCTGTCCTCTAGTCATTTAGAGGCTTAGCAGAATTCTGTTCCTTTTAGGAATTTTGTGATTGTCTTATGGATTTGAAGTGATGAAGTTTGTGAATGACTTATGGATTCCTGAACTTTGAAAAATAATAAACCAAAAAAAAACTGAAAAACTTTACTCTGACTCTGAGCTTTTGGCCATACCCATGGATAGACGGTTACCCAAGGCTTGGTCCGTCACAGACTCACCCTTACTCTTTTACATTGTATGTTCAGCCATATTGGTGAGTCTGCACACTAATACCCATTGAAAAATGGATCTTTGATAGCTCATGAGACCAACCAGGATATGATCTCATTATTGTTTAAATTATGTATCAATTTACAGTAATCACACGTATTTCTCCTAAAATTCATTAAGGGAAACAGTGTGAGACAGAAATTAGACGAGGCACTTAATTGTAAAAATCTATCTAGAAACACCACCAGAGAATCTATCTATTGTAAAAATCCACCTAGCTACACCACTTCACAAGAACGTTGAACAGCCTTCTTCTCATAGGCTATTTAAATGCATTTTATCGTGACAACTTGGGCCCCAAGCACCAAGGTTGTCTTGAGAGAGAAACAGAGGATGTAATATTGACATGTTTAAACATTTAGTAAAACATCTCGGTTACTTACGTAACCTCGGTTCCTTAAGCAGGAACCAGATATAACATAATGGTACATGACGTCAGTCATGGCTACAAATCGAAGCATTTATCTATTCACGCCTGAAAGGCCGCAAGATCTGTCAGCGCGCGCTCCTGGCCCCGCCTGCCAGGAGTACTATAATATTATAACGCGCCCTCAGATCTGCCTTGGAAAGAAACTGAGCAAGCAACTGAAACAATCAATCCAAGGTAACACTGTACACGCTAATCTTGTTATATCTGGTTCCTGCTTAAGGAACCGAGGTTACGTAAGTAACCGAGACGTTTCTTATCGCAGTTCACTGCAATATAACATAATGGGACCCTATACATTCCCGCGTGATAATACAGTGGCAGCCAATTACACACACCAGCTCTACTGAAGCCTTTGCCCTCAGAGAGGTTCATACGGCCGCTGGCGGTGAACATATTAACAGGGCAACCTTTGTCATAGGCGGCAAGGATCGCGATCCTACGCCTGTAGGAAACCACCCTGGAGTGTTTCATGTGCAACAAACATGTAGACACCGATGAACACACTTATCATATATATCGTTCTCGAGCCAAGGGATTCAGAGATCGCTTGCCCGCAGAACGCTATGAAGAAAACTAGGTTCAGCCACATCTAACATATAGAATCTAATGAAAGTGTTGCGAGAACTCCAGCTTGCAGCTTTGCAAATATCTTCCACTGAGACGCCCTTTAGTAAGGCCCAGGAAGACGAGACCCCCCGCGTAGAGTGCGCATGCAACTTCTCCGGGGGATCTAAAGACAAGCTCTTATAAGACAACACGATAGCCTCTACTATCCAACGGGAGAGGCTCGGTTTTGATAGAGGTCTGCCTTTTGCGCGTGCACCGAAGCACACGAATAGCTGATCTGACTGTCTGAAAGCTCTAGTGCGCTCTGCGTAACAGCGGAGAGCGCGCACTGGACAGAGTTTATTCAAACGTTCCTCCTCTGCTGACGCAAAAGGAGGAGGCGAGAAAACTGCTAATTCAATCACCTGATTGCGGAATGGGGTTACCACCACTTTAGGTGTGTAAGCAGCATTAGGTCGCATAACCACTCTGTCACCAGCGATCGAGAACTGAAGGCACGATGGACTGACTGACAGGGCTTGTATGTCACCAACGCGTTTTGCTGACGTTAACGCCAGCAGCAGCGCGGTCTTTAAAGAGACAAACTTTATGTCCACTGTCTCCAGGGGCTCGAACGGAGGCCCTGCGAGAGCACGTAACACCACTAGCAGATCCCAAGAGGTTATGAGGTGTCTCTCTGGCACCCTGAGCCGTCTCACCCCCGCCATAAAGCGTGACGCTAGCGGGTGACTGCCAGGAGAACTGCCATTAATGCCTGCGTGGCAGGCTGAAATGGCAGCCATGTACACTTTGAGAGTAGAAGCCGCCTTCCCCTCATCAAACTGCTGTAGGAATTCTAGAATAACGCCCAGCGCGCAGTTAACAGGGTCGTGCTGACGCGCAGCACACCACCGCTCAAAACTGCGCCACAGCGTATACAGAGCCCGTCTTGATACAGCTCGGGCACTCTGTATTGTAGCCACCACCGCGTCCGACAAGCCTGACGCTATGAGCCTGCACCTTTCAGGTGCCAGGCTCTGAGACGCCACCACTCCGGATGGGGGTGCCACACTGTCCTGTGCGCCTGCGTTAGTAGGTCTCTCCGTAGAGGCAGCTCCCAAGGCTGCTGCACTGACATATTGACCAGATCTGCCGCCCACGGCTGATTGGGCCAGTGGGGGGCTATCAATATCAATTCCCTGCCCTCGTCCGCAATCCTGCACAGCACCTGCTGGAGGAGCGGGATCGGGGGAAAAGCATATAGGGGTAGAGCTGGCCACTGGTGGCCCAGCGCGTCTATGCCTAGTGGGGGATCGTCGCCCCCTAGCGAGAACCAGAGCGGGCAGCAGGTGTTCTGCCTGTTCGCGAACAGGTCCACCTGCGCCTTGAAAAAACGCACCCAGATCTGACCTATCACTTGTGGGTGAAGGCACCAGTGCTGCTCGAGGATCGCCCCTCGATAACAGGTCCGCACCATAGTTGAGGTGACCTGGTATATGAACTGCCCTGAGGGACAGGACGTGCCTCGCTGCCCACAGGAGCAGGCGAGTCGCCCAATGGTGTAATGACGGGGAGCGCACTCCGCCCTGGCGATTTATATACGCCAAGGTCGCAGTGTTGTCCGTCCTCACCAGTACATGCTGACCACTCAGCCTGGGCAGAAAGTGTTGTAGGGCTGGGACTACTGTTCGCAGCTCTAACACATTTATGTGAGACGCGGCCTCTGTCACAGACCAGAGACCGTTCACGCCTCTCCCTTCGCAGACAGCTCCCCAGCCTTTGGTGGAAGCGTCTGTGGTCACCACCACGCGACGCGACACTATGCCCATAGTGCCCGACGCGGCGAGAAACCAGGGGGTTCTCCAGATCGCCAGGGCTTTCCTGCATCTGGAGGACACCACTACTCTGCGGTGTCTGTCTGTGACTGCGTTGAGCTTCATAGACAGGTACCATATTTGGAATGGCCGCATACGCAACATCCCCAACGGGAGCGCTATAGCGGCCGACGCCATCATCCCTAACAGGCGTTGGCAGCGCAGCGACGAGACTGACTGTCCCCGTCGGAACTGGCGCACGCATGCTCTGATGGCATTTATCCGTTCTTGAGACAGCCTGACCTCCATGGGGGTGGAGTCTAAGATCATACCCAGAAAATGCGTAACTTGCCTGGGGCCGAGAACGCTTTTTTCTCTGTTTACAACAAAACCCAGTCGATACAGGTGTGCCACCACTAGATGGCCATCCTGCAGTGCTGCAGCTTTTGAATGAGAAGCAATTAACCAGTCGTCCAAATAATTGTAAACGCGCAAGCCGCGTAGACGTAATGGGGCGATAGCTGCCTCTACGCACTTTGTAAATACCCTCGGCGCTAGGGACAGGCCGAATGGGAGTGCGTTGAATTGGTACGCAAACCTCAGATATTTCCGATGTCTGTGGTGGATCGGAATGTGGAAATACGCGTCTTTTAAATCTATCGTGATAAACCAATCGTTTGGCCTGCGTGGGGTCAACATTCTGAACCGTAGCGGCATGAGTGCTTTGTTTAACACACGTAGATCTAATATTGGCCGATAATTCCCGTCTCTTTTGGGTACGAGGAAGTAACGGCTGTAGAAGCCTGCATTCCTCTCCTTGAGAGGGACTCTGCTTATAGCCTTCTTTCTGAGCAGGGAGATAATTTCTTCCCGTAGGAAGTGAGACTGATCTCGCTGCATCACAGACTGTATTACTCTGCTGAATGGCGGAGGGGAACGGGCGAATTGCAGCACGTAACCCTTTGTAATCGTTTTTAGCACCCATGGTGACACTGCGCATGCGCGCCAACTCACCGCACAACCAGGGAGGTTGTGCTCTGAGTTGAATTTGTCGGGGACTAACCCGCTCATGGTCAATGAGTCTAAGCCTAGATCTACACCCACTCCGCCTATGGAGGGAGACGAGATCTGGGGCTGCCCCCTCATGTTTTTGAAAAAAATGTGGGGGTGCGATTGCACTGTGTGCATCGCGGGGGGAGTTACACAAGCATGTCTGGGCACTGCGCCATCTGGGACAGGAGTTAGGACATATGATTGTGGTGCTTGTGAAAACCTGCTTACCGTGCTGGACATGATTTCCACATGTGAGCGACGGGCTGATTTCTGTGGAGGCGGTGTGGGCTCCACCGCTCCCCCCTGTGTGACGAGTGGCTGACTGTCACGGTCAGGAAGCCTGAGGTCTCCCTCTGCCTCGCCCGCGGCGAGCGGAATGCTGCCGCGGAGCCTGGGCTGCGCCCTGGGCAGGGCGCGCAGCTGGTTGTTGTGCTGCAGGCTGCGCTGGAGGGCGGAGGGGATGTCTCTGCCAGCCTCGCCCGGTGGATACCTTTGCTGGAGGCACTGGCGAGCGGAACCCGCTTCTCTTCCGGCCCGGTGCGGGTGTGGTGTGTCCTGAGGAGGACGTCTCACCCGTGCCACTAGAGCGAGGCATCCAAGCCTGGAATACCTCTCTGCTCTTCTGCTGTTCTTCGAACTTGGCAGCCATTGTGACCACTGCCTCCCCGAAGGCGCCCTGGACAGAGACCGGGGCGTTGAGGAGTGGTGCTTTTTCTCTGTCTGACAGCTTAGCCAGTGATAGCCACAGAGACCTCTGGGTAGCCACCGCGGCACCCATCACCCTCCCCAGTGCCTGTGCCGTGCACCGGGTTAGTCTGAGCGACAGATCCGTCCCGCGACGGAGTTCTGCCACAGACGGGTGATCTTCCCCCAGCGACAAGGCAAGCTCAGTCAGGAGCTTTGCCTGGTAGCGCCGTAGCAATGCCGCCGTATTGGTCGTGCAGGCAGCCTGCCCTGCAGCCAAGTAGGACTTCTCTGCCAGCTGAGCCTGGTGTCTGCCCACCCGCGTGGGCAGGAGAGGCTTCTGGCCGAGACGCATCGTGGGGGATGCGGACGAGAGGTAGCCTGCTACTGCATCCTCCACCTGAGGAAAAGAGAGGTAGCCCCTCTCCTTAGCCATGTGGAGCTGCATGTAGGGCGCGAACCCCGGCACCGGGGCTCGGCCCGAGTAGGGTATCGCCCATGTCGCCTGCAGTTCCTCGTGCACCTCCTCGAAAAAGGGAATGCAACTGGGAACTGAAGCGGCGGAGCCAGCATAGAACTCCCCGTCCAGCAGCGAGGACCGCACACTGGGAAGGGGAGGGAGAGGGAGCCCGAGGCAGCTGGCTGCTCTCAGCGCAACCTCGTAGAGCTGCTGGCCCAGGAGCCGAGACGAGGTAGGAGGTGTCTCCACCCGCAACCTGACGTCATGGCTCGTCTGCATTGTTTCCACGAATGAGCTGTGCTCATCGGAGAAGTCTAGCAGACTATCATCATCCAGGCTGATGTCCAGCTCGAGCGCATCGTGGGGGATGTGCTGGACACCGCTTGGTTGAAGCTCCTCAGCCTCGCTGCCCGCAGCCCCAGGGCTGACAGGCGGCGGAGACGGGGAGAGACCCGGGAGCGGAGCTGCCGCCGCAAGGCGACTGCTCACGCTCACCAAGTCCAAGGCTGAAGACGCACTCATTCCTACGGGGGCGTCAGCCCCGGATGGAACTAGTGCAGTCTCCTCGGCGTCCTTGCGCTTCCAGAATGCAAGGCGCTTGGTAGCCTTAGCTAGCGGGAGGCTAGCACAGATGGGACAGACAGGGGCTTCGCCTGAAAACGCGCCCTCCGCGTGGTCACTGCCTAGGCAGGTCACGCACCGACGGTGGCGGTCGCCCTTGGGACGGACGTGACCGCAGTCGGGGTAGTGTCTGGCCATCTTTAATCAATCTGAAAGTAGAGAAGAATGTTAAAACACAAGCACACTATCTGCAACGAACACGTTGTTAGCAAGCTAGCAGGCTAGTCAGAGACTTAGCCAGCCAGGCAGCAAGGATAGCAGCCACTACTTTCAAAATGAAATTAAGCCAATGAATTTCGTAGCGCCCTGAGCTAGTGAGGGTTAAGGAACCCGGATAACTCACCAACCCGTAGAGAGCGAAAGCACACAAAACTCTTTTGACTGTGGTAGAGCGTTTGAGATATGCTCGGAGATGTTCACTCCGTCTTGCGAAGTTTCAAAAGAGGCAGATCTGAGGGCGCGTTATGATATTATAGTACTCCTGGCAGGCGGGGCCAGGAGCGCGCGCTGACAGATCTCGCGGCCTTTCAGGCGTGAATAGATAAATGCTTCGATTTGTAGCCATGACTGACGTCATGTACCATTATGTTATATCGCAGTGAACTGCGATAAGGAACCTGATTTTTTACCTGGTGGATATCTCTTGTCTAACACCACAGAAGACATCTGAGAAGCAGGAGATTTGAGCCTAAATCTCAATTTTAATCCCATTGTTGTCTAGGAGAAATTAAGGAGATAATGAGGAGATCTCTTTTGTTATTGTGT
>NC_045167.1:17487218-17489718 GCF_900700415.2 Clupea harengus | reverse complement strand
AATGTACCTGGACGGCCGTTTATTAAACACCCAAGAAGACCACACACACCGACACACACACACACACACACACACATTCCAACTGCTAATACAAAACCAGAGAAGTTCTGTCTCTTTCCATGTCATTCTCTCCTTAATCCCATTTCTTTATCCTTTGTTTCCCTTCCCTTTAAGAGTCCACTTAACATCACGAACAAACACTGATACACAAACACAGTAACACACACATACATAGAAAGGGATGAGACAGCGAGAGACAGACAGCGAGACGGAGAGAGACAGACAGCGAGACAGAGAGAGACAGACCGCGAGACAGAGAGAGAGACCGTGATATGGAGAGAGACAGACAGCGATACGGAGATAGACAGACAGCGAGACGGAGAGAGACAGACCGCTGACCCAGACAGTCCTCTGCCGTCTTTTCCGGATGATTCCGCTCAGGGCTGTGCTACATTCCTCCTGTAACATTTCATTTTTATTACACTGTGGTCTCATTCCACCCTGATCCTCCAGTGCTGTCTACAGGAGTGAATCTGGGTCTTTCAGTGTGTGTGTGTGTGTGAGAGAGTGTGTGTGTGTGTGTGTGTGTGTGTGTGTGTGTGTGTGTGTGTGTGTGTGTGTGTGTGTGTGTCATATATAGGGGAGAAACTGGGTGTACCAGGATCACCATCCTTACTAATGGTCTGTAAGACGATCTAATGGGAGTATAAATATAGGCCTGATGGTGTGTGTTTGAATTTGTGTGTGTGTGTGTGAGAGAGAGACTCTGTGTGGGAGTGTGTGTTTGAGTGTGTGTGTGTGTGTGTGTGTGTGTGTGTGAGAGAGAGAGAGAGAGAGAAACTCTGTGTGAGAGACAGAGTGTGTGTGTGTGTGTGTGTGTGAGAGAGAGAGAGAGACTCTGCGTGAGACAGAGAGTGTGTGTGTGTGTGTGTTTGTGTTTGTGTGAGTGTGTGTGTGAGTGGGTATTTGCATTCGTCTGCATGCAGGATTGGAACAGAGCACAGAGCACAGAGAAAGAGGACAGGGTGAGACAGTGTGTCTGACAATGCGTGTGAAGAGTGTTTTGGGGCCCTGAAACACTCGGAAAAAGAGGACTGAGAGTGGGAGCGAGAGAGACAGAGAGAGAGAGAGAGAGAGAGAGAGAGAGAGAAAGAGAGAGAGACAGACAGAGAGAGAGAGAGTAAATGTAGGGGCCAGGATTATGGGTTGTGGGGTTAATGGGAGCACTTGAAAGCACACACATCTCTCCTGATGAGAAGCACATGGCAAGGTCCTCCACTACAGGATGTCAGGATCTGCTGTGCTGTCACATTCTGGTACACACACACACACACACACACACACACACACACACACACACACACACACACACACACACATACAGAGAGAGAGAGAGAATCTCATACACACAAAAGAACCTCTGACACACATTCCCAGACTTATTCGCCTACTTTACAAATTCTCTCTCTTTCACAAACATTTAAGCACTTTGACCCACAGACACCTACACACATACACATACACACACACACACACACACACACACACACACACACACACACACACACACACACACACACACACACACACACCATGTCAGTGGGCAAGGATTTAGGGCAGTATTCTGTTTATTCATGATGTCTAAGGAACATCTGAGCTCCACACTGCAGCAAAACACACACATACACATACACAAATCACACATTTTTTAAATCTTTACAAATGATTTTTACATGCATTTTTTTATTGTGCAGAGCTGCTAAGGAAGTTATATACATGGACACACACCTGCATTCACTCACACACACACACACACACACACACACACACACACACACACACACACACACACACACACACACACACACAAGGCAAATGGACAATCATCCACGAGTCTCTCAAATCAAACCAAAAAACATCTGTTGCCATTATTACAGTTTGCACACGAGTGTCTTGCTGACAGAGTTGTTGAGGGGGTCATCGCTTGCTGCCATTAAAAACACCATGAATCACAGCCACATCTGGACAGAGGATCAGTGTAAATTCACGGCGGCCATGAACCGCTCCGCAATCTGACAGCGGCCACAGGTTTTGCAGAGAGTCGGGGGTCGTATCGGAGGGAATGTGCCGGAAATCAACGATCCAGCTTGTTTGCTCCAGAGGAATTTCACCTGGAATGGATTTCTGTTGGATGTTTATGGGCCGCAGCATTTTTGATCTGCTCGCTTCCAAAAGCTCTTTCTGTCAAGCAGAGCCTCTCAGCAGTCTGGCCACGCTTCTGTGCATATGTGGACTGCATATATGTGCAGGTGGGCTTCTTTCATTTGTATGTGTGTGTGTGTGTGTGTGTGTGTGTGTGTGTGTGTGTGTGTGTGTGTGTGTGTGTGTGTGTGTGTGAGTGAGTGAGTGAGTGAGTGAGTGAGTGAGTGAGAGTGTGTGTGTGTCACCCCTAAGGCATACATCAAAAACCCTGAGATAAGCCCACTCTGTTAACATCTTA
>NC_045167.1:17474718-17482218 GCF_900700415.2 Clupea harengus | reverse complement strand
TGTCGTTAAATCTGAATGTATGTCTATAATGCTTCATGTTCAACTACTGGCTATTATCCAGTCAATTTATGCCACAATTCGTCGGGCTGGCTACACTTCTTTGTCACACTCACCAATACACCGGTTAATTATGCCACTGTCCGTCGGGCACAACTTAGTGTTCTTCCAGGAAATTTGGAAATTTCCTTGGGCCACAGTACTTCGGGCCTTAATCACACTACTTCGGTTTTCATCTACTTGTTTCAGTTACTTTAGAAACTTTTCACGGTCTGGGCCTCTTTGTTTCAGTTACTTTAGAAACATATTCTGATACAATTCTAGTACCACACTACTTCGGGCTGATTCAGTTACTTTAGAATCTTTAGAAAAGTTGCACAGAGTTAACCCACAACCCGACACCTCCTGCTTATTAATGGAACAAAGACATGAAACAGATTATCTCTATCCTTAAACCTCCTTTCTAGGTTGTTTTAAATGTGCAAATTTCCTGAAACAAAAGAATAGTAGAATACTTACCAATTCCCCTCTTCTTTTTTTTGGAAATTGCAAGATGGGTGGCTCGCCAATTGTAAGAAATGAAGGAAGTTTCTTTGTTTCTGATGCAGCAATCTTTATTCCAGTAAAGTGCAGTAACGAAGCACGTAGAACATACTCCGGATTCAGCGGTGTAGGTCTGAACCCCAAGCATCTCCAATTCTAGCCATATATATAGTTTTAAGACACCTCCTAGTAATGTAAATGAGCTAGGCTTGTAATGCAAACAGGTCTGGCAACCTTTTGTTGTTCTGTATGATAATCAGGTTTCTCTGACTGAGATGGTTCTCAATGGCCTACCCCCATTCCCATACTATGATTAATTGCAGTCACTCACACCTTAGTTTGCTTCCTGATCCCAGGTGTCTGAGCAAATCCAGTGTGGGGACCTTTCCTTTGTGACCATGATAAGATTACCATTTTGGATATTCTGCTGGCCAACTTTTGGTGGTCACAGCAGCTGCTTGATCATGAATCTTACATTAGTCATATAGTTTGTCGGCACTGTGTTGTAGTGAGGCATCCGGCTTACCAACCTTACCATCACTGTCCCACTGATAAGGTCCCAGTTCATACAAGACATTCCAACAAACGTACTTTCTAACAATTGTTGGGTTTGGTCTGGTCAGTGTGGAATACCTGTCTTTGATTGTTGGATTTGGACTGGTCAGTGTGGAATACCTGTCTGTGATTGTTGGGTTTGGTCTGGTTGGTGTGGAATACCTGTCTGTGATTGTTGGGTTTGGTCTGGTCAGTGTGAAATACCTGTCTGTGATTGTTGCCATTTGTTGGTGTCGGTTTTTTGTCAGCTCAACATGTTCAATAGGTGTTTGTTAGATTGGAGGGTCTGTCACCAGTGTGGCATGATTTTACAACAAACCCCAACATGTCACTAGAATGCCCTGTCTCCATAGTAATGCATGGGTCCACAGTAAGGCAATAGAAACGGCATGGCAGAATCACAGAATCACCGATTCCACCGTGGGACCCGTGCACCAACACAAATGTTATGAGACAAACGACGATTGCCGGTGAGCTAAACTTCCAAACTGACCAGATGGACGCACATCAGAGGATCCCACCACACAAACACACTCGCTGAAAAACATACTCTTTTTTTATGGAGCCACTGTTTACATTACCTACATCCTGACCTAGAGACCACACAGCTTGGATTCGGCCGGTGGATGACGCAGCTGGCTAATACTCGCCGTCCGGACCAAACCACACCACACCACACCACACCAAACCACACCACACCACACCACACCACACCACACCACACCACACCACACCACACCACACCACACCACACCACACCACACCACCACATGGCATGAGTGCTGAGCGAAATGAATGCGAATCTAGATACATGGATGATAAAGCAGTTGGATGCACTGCTCCGGAGGTGGCTTTGGATGAAGCTGTCTGCTGATGTCTCTCTCTCACACACACACACACACATACACACACTCTCTCCCACACACTCTCTCTCTCTCACACACACACTTTGGTTGAAGCTGTCTGCTGATGCATATTCCACACAGGTGACCCCATCAGGGGAGTGGGGGGACAACAGCAGGCCCTGAAGCTCCTGAGGACTGGCTGTGCTGTTCAGAGGCACTGAGACACTCTAAGCACTCTAGCAGTCCCAGAGTGTGGCGACACATTGGGCGTTTTTTTATACGGCCGTCTGACTGCTCAGCGGCGAGGGAAGAATGTTGGCTGCACTGTAACACTCGTGAGCTGGCAAGATAAATGAAGTTGTGTTTGTCTGTGTCCAAGCAAACATCCTGTCAGCAGATGTTTTTTTTTTGCTACGCTTAAGGGTATGAATTTCTGTGTATGTGGTTGCCTGTGTGTGTGTGTGCCTGTGCATTAATACATATGTCCCATCCTGTCTGTTAATGCATGTCCTATCCTGTGTGTGTGTGTGTGTGTGTGTGTGTGTGTGTTTGTGTGTGAGTGTGTGTGTGTGCCTGTGCGTTAATGCATTTGTCCCATCCTGTGTGTGTGTTTGTGTGTGTGTGTGTGTGTGTGTGTGTGTGTTTGCACGTGTGTGTTTGTGTGTGTGTGTTTGCACGTGTGTGTTTGTGTGTGTGTGTTTGTGTGTGTGTGTGTGTGTTTGTGTGTGAGTGTGTCTTTGTGTGTGTGTGTGTGTGTGTGTGTGTGTGTGTGTGTGTGTGTTTGTGTGTGCGTGTGTGTTTGTGTGTGTGTGTTTGTGTGTGTGTTTGTGTGTGATTGTGTGAGTGCCTGTGCGTTAATGCATATGTCCTATCCTGTGTGTGTGGGTGTATGTGTGTGTGTGTGTGTGTGTGTGCGTGTGTGTGTGTGTGTAAGAGAGTGTGTGCGATGGGGGGGTATGAGCTGAAGTGCAGAAGGTCAGTGTAGTGTGATACATTCACAGCCTCTCTGATGGCCCCTGATGCAGACCCCTAAGCCCCACTGTCACAGAAGACTAAGTGCCGCACAGACAAACCAAATCACTCACGTACGGTGTCACTGAGAGGCCCGACAGGAGAGACAGAAACATTACCATGAGGTGAATGAGCGTGGGACAGAGAGAGCATATGAGGCAGCATTAATCTCCCTCAGTGTGTGTGAGTGTGTGTGTGTGTGTGTGTGTCTGTGTGTGTGTCTGTGTGTGTGTGTGCGTGTGTGTGTGAGTGTGTGTGTTTGTGCGTGTTACGACCGGCTCGTGGGTCGCAACATAAATACGGTAGAGACAGACAACGGTGTAGTTTGTAACAGCAAGACGATTTATTAACTACTGAGATTGATCCAAGGTAAAAGTCTAGGGGTTCTCAAAGATGCGTGGATGCGTGTCGTGGGTATGTAGGTGAGTAGGAGCGTTGCCAAAAGGGTGTGTGAGAGTAGTGGAAGCTGAGAAGGGGCCTCCATCAGACGTAGCAGTGCTTTTATATCCTGGCACCAGGTGTGGATAATCACTGCTCATCATGCTGGTTGTAGGTCCACAGCCTGCTCCCTCCATATGGCCAGTATAGGGACTGCAGGCAGGGTGCGCAGGGCAGAGGGGGTCGTAACAGTGCGTGTGTGTGTGTGTCTGTGTGTCTGTGTGTGTGTGTGTCTGTGTGTGTATATCTGTTGCGGGCCCAGGCTGCGGAGACTGCGGTGAGGCTGGGTATGGGATCCAGCCCCTCCGTGGAAAGCCAATCCGCCGACATCACGGCATGGCAGCTGCCCCGAAACTAGATCCACCGCCGTGTCCCCGGGGCGAGGCTCCACGCAGCGTGTGTGTGTGTGTGTGTGTGTGTGTGTGTGTGTGTGTGTGTGTGTGTGTGTGTGTGTCCTGGGCGAGGCTCCACGCAGCTCGCTATCACTTTTACAGAGTGGAACAGACCCGAGGGGGGAGGGTCATAGTATGTGTGTGTGTGTGTGTGTATGTGTGTGTGTGTGTGAGGGGTGGGCGAGTATGGGAGGCACTAAAGGGTTGTGCGGTGGCAGGAGACAGAGTTGTTGTGTGGAATCTGTGTGTAAAGTCTGCATGCTCTCGGCTTCTGCTGTTTTAAAGGGGAATAAATACTTTGTTTCTTTTTTTGTGAACTGTTGTGTGCTATCGCCTACTTGCCTGAAACCTACGCACTGAACTTCTTTATTGTGAAGAGCTTTTGTCTATCCTGCTCTTTTGTCCTCTCTCTCTTAGTCACACACACACACACACGCACACGCACACACGCACACACACACACACTCACCCTAGTTCAGGCTAATTCACCTCTGAACACTGGTGACCAACATCTGTTCCCAAATGCCCACACACACAGGACAGACACACACACACACGCACACTCCCACAAACACACACACATACACAAACACACACACACTCACCCTAGTTCAGGCTAGTTCACCTCTGAACACTGGTGACCAACATCTGTTCCCAAATGTCCACACACACACACACACACACACACACACACACACACACACACACACACACACACACACACACACACACACACAGACACACACACACACACAGGACAGACAGCCATGCCTGTGTACCAAGAATCTAGTCCACACTCCCAAAGAACATTTATGCTCATATTCTAGTATATTGACCACATGAGAGAGTTCCCTTGTTCTCCATGAAAACATAAAAATAGGATTCTAACAAAAGCAAAGTTTTAAGGACACAATTATGACTATGACTATAATGACTATAAATATTATGACTATGAATATTATGACTACGAATATTATGACTATGAATATTATGACGACATTTCCTATTCACTTTGCCTTATTTCCTGCTCAAATTAATTTCATGTATGTCTTCATGGAAAGCAAGGACATTTCTAAGTGACCCCAAACTTTTGAACGGTAGTGTAGGTAATGTAACGCGCAGGAAGCCGACTAGATCATTCTCTTTGTAGTTTTGTGACGACAGGTCAGAAACCAATGAGAAAAATGTAAGAACAGCATTCAGAGCACAGTGTTGCCAAATATATCTCTACAATACATTTGTTTATTTGTTTATTTAGAAGGATCTCCATTAGCTCTACCCTAAGACAGAGCTACTTTGGGGGGTCCACATTTGACTGAAGTCTGTTTATTATGACTGAAGTTTGTTTATACATGCTTTTAGCTGGTTAGCTTACTAGTTGCATACTAAATGTTCTAAGTGCTGCTTTAAATGAATGGTATGTATCTGATATAAGGCAAGTTGAAGGGGATGTGTTGCTGTCCGGTGAAGTTACTGTGCCGGAACAGACAGTCTGGGGCTGAAGGGAGGAACGGTAGAGACGTGGGGGATATAGTGATTGTGATGTGTGTGCTGAAAGCCGGACCTCCTGGAAGCTTCTAGAAACTCCAATGTTTAGTCTGCTGCTGACAGAGCACAGTAGGAGCTGTAGGAGTTAGAACATTCTGTGCTGCGCCAGTTCATCACTCCACTCCCATCATATCACTCAGTGGCTCATGGTTTCTCTCTCTCTCTCTCTCTCTCTCTCTCTCTCTCTCTCCATACTTCTAGTTCCTGCGCTCCCTCCTTCCATCCCTCTCTCTCACCTCCTCTGTCATCCTTGTCAGTGTATTTCACTGTGAAGAGTTTGCTGTAGGTAACACTTGTGAGATTTAAGAGGACTGTCAGGGTGAAATACCACTCAGCTGTGTGTGTATGTATGTGTGTGTCTCTCTCTCTCTGTTTGTGTGTGTGTGTGTGTGTGTGTGTGTGTGTGTGTGTCTGTTTGTGTGTGTGTGTGTGTCTGTTTGTGTGTGTGTGAGAGAGATAGTGTGTGTGTGTGTGTGTGTGTGGGGGTGATGCTTATGGCCTTCTGCAGATGTTTGCTTAAGGGACACATATATTTGCTCTCTCTGAAGGCCGTGACGTGCTGCTGAGAATCTTCAATCACAAATGTACCATTGGTCCATAGGTTCCCAGCGGCGGTGGGCCAAAACGTGACCAAAACAGGCAAATGGCAGCTATTTACAAGACTAACAGAGAGAGAAAGAGCAAAATACTGAGGTTAAGCAATAATCTGGGGACTACACCACTCCCCCAGATGTGTATCCCACAATCCTCTTGTCTCCCCCTTCGGCACACGCCATCTCACACCAGCTGCCTACAGCTGTGTGTGTGTGTGTCTGTGTGTGTGTGTGTGTGTGTGTGTGTGTGTGTGTGTATGTGAGAGCGTTCTGGGTCAAACCCATCCATGGACCTCTCAGATGCTGTTGAGACATCCACAGCCAGCTGCGTTTCAGTGTCAGTGTCTGTTTACTGTTCAGCCGGACACTTAGACGTTGATATCCACACACATCAAATCCTCATCTCTTCCTGCCTCTCTGTGCGCAAGAAGGCAAGTCAGCTTCAGTTCAGTCAACTTCAGGAATCCCACAAACCCCCGCTGCTTTCCCATCACCCACTAATGAATCCCCTTGCTGATACCAAGAGAGCCCTCCACCAATCACGCAGCCATGACCTCATCAGCGTGAGACTGGAGGTAACAATGCCGATTCCACGGAGAAATGACTTCAGACTTTTTAAGAGTCTTCTCAGCAGCAACAGATGTTTCAATTGTTTCAGGGAATTTTGTTGAAGGTGTGGCACCATCGAGTTCCCAGATTGTTTGTTAAGCTGAAGTCCTGTTTGTGTTGTAGTAAAAGGCCTCTCTCTCCTTGTGTGTGAAGGATGACAGGTCCATATATCATTGCTAAATACAGACAGCGAGCATCTAGAGGTGCTAAGCGTGGAGATTTTCACATATGAAGACAGAAAAGAACATTCCCACACTCCGCCTTGACTGCAAGATATGGTAACTGCCGCATACAAACAGCTACAACAAACATTATACGATTCTTTTAGTTTTATACGTCTTTTGTAATTTAAAAAAGCATCAAGCAGAGCTAACTATATCAGGCATGTCATTCTCTGAGTGAAAAGATTGCACTGGACATCTGTTTATTCGTCTGTACGTCTGTATCAATACAGTTTTATACATGTATAAATATATAATATATTATATATGTATCCTTGGAATTTCACAACTTTTGAGGTCAAAGCTCAACAAAAAAAAACATGGCTAGAGATCACAGAGGCTCCTTCTAAAGGCCATATAAGGGCAAGCTCAGAGCGCGCGGTTCACTTCCTCAGCAGTCAACACACGCTCTGCGGTGGGCGTGCTCTTCCCCGAGGGAGAGGACTGCACTTGCTGCCCGTTAAAGATGTGCATCTGAGCTAGCCATGGATTCTCAGTGACATCAAGAGTGACTTTTATGGTTTTGGAACAACTGTCCAAGCTGATGTCTCCAATCCAGGAGAATTTTTTTTTTTACGAAATTAGGACATAACACAGTGGCTTCCCAAAGTCCAAAAAATAAATCCAGTACAGGTCATCTCTGCTTTCTAACCATTCAGAGCTGATTGGATGACGAAAGACTATGAAAGGAGAATTTTGAAGAATGAACCACTGAAGTGACCAGAAGAAGAAGAGTGAATGTCTATCT
>NC_045167.1:17464718-17467218 GCF_900700415.2 Clupea harengus | reverse complement strand
TCATTGGGCTCCTGTGACAGTTTCGACAAGTCTCGTGTTGTTTGGCTCATAGCATTAAAGTGTATGGACAGAACTTGGACAGGTTTTACACCAAGTGCATTATGAAAAGGGCCTGTCACTTGTGCAAAAAAGACCTGGACCTAGAGTCTCAAAAATCATCTGTGTGTGTGTGTGTGTATGTGTGTGTGTGTGTGCTCCTGTGTGTGTATATGTGTGTATGTGCGTGTGTGTGTTTGTATGTGTGTAAGGAGCAGTCCAGTGTCCTGAGACTGACCTACATGCACTAATGAGGCTGGCCCCTACTCAGGTACAAAAACAGACAGGCATCTTGCTGGGGGCCAAAGGCGGGTCCTTAACCTAATGAGGCCTGCTTCCTGTGTGAACTGAGCCCAGCTACTGACAGAGACACAAGACGCCCTTATAGACCTATTGAATAACAAACACACACACACACACACACACACACACACACACACACGAATTTGCTCAGAAAAATACACACATACAAACTCACACACACAAACACAAACCAAGAATAACCCAGCAAAAACACATACACCCCAATCACTTAACAGAAAGCTTGTCGTTGATATTTCCATTGAGTTAACAAATACACACACGCACACGCACTCTCTCAACAACATATTCCCACACATATTTACACACATTCTCTCACACACATACACTCACGCACAGACTCAACAGGTCCTCAATCAGTCGACGGCTACATTTTTCATTCCTTCCATGTTACGTCCAACCTCATCAAGACCACACGCCTGACATAATATTCCTCCAGGCTGCCGTTGTAAAATGTGGCCCAGTTTATGTGTAACACAGTGGAATACACTCTGCCCTGCCCAGAACTGCACTGAAGCTCTACGTTCATCCATCACATGTGAAAGATCTCGCTGTCCTCCGTCGAATTCGTCGGATGCCCACGCTTGGTTCAAGTTAGCTTGTTCAGGAATAACAGACTTGTAGAAGACGGCTTAGCGAAAGGATGTGTTTTATTCAGTCACTAGCCACGGTCAGCTCGGTGCAGCACGAACGGCTTGTTCTCCTTGCTTCATCTTCTCAAACATTACAGGAAGTACATACACATTTATATTGTAGAATTAACATATGTGTGTGGGGGAGTGAATGGGTGTGTCTGGAGGTCAAAGGGCAATTCTAGCTTGACCAAGGGCCATAGTCAGGTATGGCCATATAGATGCTAATGCCTTGTGGCCTCGACCATCCTGTCGTGGCTGTAGACAAAAGCCAGCTAATGTTTCTAGCTCCAAGACACACAAAAGCCAGGAACCATGTCTGATGGCTCATCAACATAGACAAAAGGCCAGTGGCCACCTCGATGGCTGTGACCTGGTGCTATGCAAACTAACCTTTGGGGGTTGTTTACACAGAACGTGTACAATGTGAAGTTATGTGAAGTTATGCACACCACCTAAATCTAACACATGTAACGACGTCCACAGGAAAGAGTCGCCGACAGTGGCAGGCATAATGAACATCCACCCCAAAGCCCGGTTATCCCGGCTATAACCAGGGCATGTTCACCCAACCAAGACAAGTGTACCTGGTATGACTAATGAGTCATTATAGCACAAAGTAGAGGACCAAATAGACTAGAGTATCTCTACATACATAATCCTAAATGCATTGGTGGTTTTGGAGTTCAGGTGATGCAAACTCAGGTTGGTGATCTTGCCTCATTGGACAGGGATACTGCAGCCAAACTACAACATCCAGGAGGCACCGGTTCAAAGAGAGCTAAGCTCTTGATATGACCCAAGCGGGAGAAGCCAATGCCCCACTTTCCATGAAGAGTCCTTGCGGAGACTGTACTCAATACTTATTACTAATATGTGCAGTGTAGTTCTTAGTACACTAAGTAAATAAGTACTCGTGGTCAGTGTCAGGGTTAGTAGTTTAGGGTTAGTAATATACTTACACTGGTATGAGAAGTACATAAATGATCTTCGACTTACTGAAGCATATTGTTTTGAGGACACTTAAGATAAAGTGCACCCAAATCACTGCTTGTCAAAATCAATCAGCAAGTCTGTGAGAATGTGGAATGGCTGTGTATCTTGCAACATTCCTGTGACCTTTGTTGTGCTGAAAAGATCCTCAGCCATTAGCAAACTGCTCCAACACTGCTGGACTGGTGTTCAGGAGAGAGTAGAAGAAGAAGAGCACCTCTATATCAGTCCTGGTGTTTGGGGGAAGGAATAACGTTCTCCCCGATCTCCTAAAAACTTTGTACGCTGAGTAAACAACTAGGATGTACAGAACATTAGTGATAGAAGCCTCATGTCTTCCAAGAGACAGAACGTTAGTGATAGAAGCCTCATGTCTCCCAAGGGACAGAACGTTAGTGATAGAGGCCTCATGTCTTCCAAGAGAAAGAAAGTATTAGACAAGCCCAAGCTCCTCCAAAGAGAGGCTGAGAGGACGAATGTCTAGAGAGGGGAAGAGATGGATCGTTGACTGACTGATG
>NC_045167.1:17444718-17447218 GCF_900700415.2 Clupea harengus | reverse complement strand
AGGTGCATACACTGCATGTCTGTGATTCTTCTGTAAGTGTGTTTCCATTCAAACGTATGGTGCGTATACGTGCAGCATGCCTGTGTGTGTGTGTGTGTGTGTGTGTGTGTGTGTGTGTGTGTGTGTGTGTGTGTGTGTGTGTGGCTGGTGCATGAGAAGTGTTCCTGGGTGGTCAAGTCAGCAGGCTCAAGGCTACATCTCCGTGGTTATGTGGTCATGTTTCCGTGGCTACAAACTGTGGACTCCGCCTGATCATGCCCGATCTCACATGGCCCAGTTATTTTCAGTCATCTGGGGTTGTAGCAGGGTGCATTGTTCTGTGTGTGTGTGTGTGTATGTGTGTGTGTGTGTGTGTGTGTGTGTATGTGTGTGTGTGTGTGTGTGTGTGTGTGTGTGTGTGTGTGTGTGTGTGTGTGTGTGTGAGCATGGGGAGAGCCAAGATGAACCTGCTACCCTTGTGAACTCAGTAATTTAAGATCCTGAAGGCCAGGCTTGCAGAAGGGCTGCGTCAATGAATGACCTCAAAGCAGCATTAGGAAAGAGGTCTAGAGATACAGACACACACACACACACACACACACATTCACACACACACACACACACCTGCCCGTGTTCCTACAGGATACTATGTGCGATTGTTGACTTTCTTCTTTTAAAGGACGTTGTTTTTAGTTTTTTCCCCGAGATGCTTTCATAATACAAAATGATTTTGTTGTGCCAACATCACTCATGTGAATTGATTGAATTAAAAGAGAGACGGTGAGAGAGAGAGAGAGAAAGGGATGAGACAGAGAGAGAAAGGGAGGGATGAGACAGAGAGAGAAAGGGAGAGAAAGAGAGAGAGAGGGAGGGATGAGACGGAGAGAGAAAGGGAGGGATGTTGCCTGCAACAATAATCAATCTGAAGCAATTACGGTCAATTTTCATGCATTGTTCATTCCGTAATATCTAAGTGTGTGTTCCTCTGTTTACCCGCGCGCGTGTGTGTAGTGTGTATGCGAGTGTGTGTTTGTGAGAATGGGGTGAGTAGGGGGAAAAGGGGATCGGATGGTGGGAAAGGGGACAGAATGTCCCTGCCAGAGAAGGAGAGAAAGAAGAAACAGAAACAGAAAGAGTGAGAAGGATAGGAGGAGAGAGTGAGATATGAGAGATGGGATTGTCAGTGACAGAACTCGTGCCAGATTTCAAACATCCTGTCCATATTCTTAAGAACCACACACACACACACACACACACAACACACACACGCACACACACAAAACAACAAATGACAATGCGAGAGAAGAATCCAGATGTGAGGATGAGAGGAGAAGAGAGGAGAGGAGAGGAGAGGAGAGGAGAGAAAGGGGAAAAGGAGAGAAGAGTAGAGAGAAGAAGGGAAGAGAATAAGAGAGATTCATATCAACACCGCATCAAGCTGTTGTCACATTCTTCGGTTTCATAACTTGTGTTGGGATAAGGACATTTTCCAGTTAGAGGGATTGATTGTTGCTTCTTCCTCTTCCTGTATTTGACAGTGGAAGTGGTATAGAGGGTGGACCCAGTACATCAAAGGCCGTGCCGCCACATAGATGAGTTGTCCTTGGCTCAACAGCGGACACACACATCACTTCATTGCGTCACACGAGTGTGTGAAGGGATGTGTGTGTTTGAACGGATGTAGGTGTTAGCCTCGGCCTGTTGGCATGGCCTCTAAACAAACACAAACACGCACACGCACACGCACGCACACACGCACACACACACACACACACACACACACACACACACACACACACCCACACACACACACATAGTATTGGCTAAGACCTCCAGTACCACCCTTGCCACAGATGTTTAACTACCCCAGGACAAGCAGCCCTTCCTGGGCAGGCCCGGTCAATTGTTCCCTTGATCCGGTTCTCCCTTTTACTTCCTCCAGGGCAACTCCTCTTGGCCTGGAACAATGAGACTCAACCTGGGGGCATCAAAGGGTGGGACAGTCATAAGTGCTGCGCTGTCAGCCATCACCCATCTGAGTGTCTTTCACTACGTGATACCGGAACTCTTCAGTTATGGAAACATCCTGTTAGGGAGGAGCACGAAATCATAGTTGTTGCAACAAAGTCGATGTACAGTCTTTGATTTTGCATACGGGTTCCACTTGAGTTTGTGTATTTGAGTGCACGGATGAGGACTTAGGGTCCAGACTTATGCATCAGCACTGGGCCATACTTTAGCGCACTGCTCACCTGAACACACCTGGATTGGCCCACTACCTTCTCTGTCTCTCTGTGTCTCTGCTAAAGATTGTATTGAACTATTGTCTACAGGGTCATAACACACATACACACACACACACAGACACACACACACACACACACACACACACACACACACACACACACACACACTCACACACACACACACACACACACACACAAACAAACATTTAGACACAGCATATTGTCAATCAACATAAAGCCTATTTAACGCAGTCTGGTTCATTGACACACTGATG
>NC_045167.1:17437218-17439718 GCF_900700415.2 Clupea harengus | reverse complement strand
TTTAAAGCACATCAAGACTTTCCATAAAACCTTTCAAAGGACACACTCAGAACTTTAAGCATAAGCCTTAATGTACGATAAATCTCAGGAGCATCTTACAAGGTCTTAAGACCCCATCTGTTTCCATTGCTGGCCACGCTTCTGGAATGTTCTGTACTGTTCTGTTCTGTTCTTTTCTGAGCTGGGGAAGGGGGAACCGGAGTGATATGTGGGGTGTGAGATGCGCCGTCCTCGTCTGGCCATCAGAGGCATTTCACTTTGATGTGTTCCCCGACGGGTCGGCACTCACCCCACACGGGATGTCCGTCAACCCCAGCTGTTCTGGCTCATTACGCATCGAGAACCAACACATCAGGTTGAAGTCTGACCTGGGATGGGACGGAGGGTGGAATGCAGGTTTTGAGGAGCGAGTCGAATCGTAACAAGAGGACCTCCATCCCTTTGTCTCGTGTCTCGTGTCCTTTGCCTCGTGCCCTTCGCCTTGTGCCCGTTCTCTCAATGGGATTTATGAGACTCGTTGTCTGGGCCCAACCCTGCCTTTCAGACAAGGCCTCAGCAGGCAAGACAAACTAGAGCTGTTTTCTCCGTGTTGTTTTCCCTCTCAGGCACAAATAAGTAATTCACACAGGGACCAACACTTTGTCAACTATTTTTGTCTCTTCCTGAATCAGTAGATAAAAGGATCAACAAGTGGAATGATCAACAGTGCATCAAATACAGAGGCATTACTAATCACATTATGCATTAATATTCAGTATGTAACAGTCCCAGCATCCTTTAAAGACAGATCTGCATTTGTCAGGGGTATTTTAAGTTCTTCTTACAAACCTTGTGATCTGAACATAAAATATCTACCTGAGATGCTTTAAATGTGTCAATTTTAAAAAGTGTATTTATATAGCACACTCCATACACCGAGGCAATTCAATGTGCTTTACAAAAATAAAAGCAAAAGGAAGAAAAAGATCCAAATGAAAAAAAGGATCCATAAAAACAAAGTGCTTAAAAGTGCCAATCAGTATCAGTATATCATAATCATAATCAGTATATATATAGTCTATATATATATATATATATATATATATAGAGAGAGAGAGAGAGAGAGAGAGAGATAAATAAATAGATGGATAGATGGATATAAACGAGTGTACACAGAGTACAAAGTAAATAATTGAAAGATTAGTAATATAATTCAATTAAGAGTAAAGTGCAGTAAGAATAGAATGCAAGTCTTAGAGCTCAGTTATAGGCACATGAAAAGATAAATGTTTTTAACCTGGATTTAAAAATGGCTACATTTGGGACATACTATAGTTTGTTCCAGTTCCATGCAGCACAGTTTGGACTCTGGGCTCTACTCGCTGACCTAAATCCGTGGATCTAGGAGCCCAACTCGGCTTATATACCTATTATATCTTAGACAGCAAACGTTTGTGCTCAACCATATTTTAGTTAATCCTGGCAGATTTATCACCTGATGTAAAGATGAATAAGATCTGCATGACAGGTACATAAGATAGGAATGCATATCTGCAGAAAGATCCTATTTGATGAAATACCACTGGACAGCAGGTCACTTTGATGCCCTGCTTTAGAACTTAAGGACTTGATGAAATACAAAACTGACTGGTCATAGCTGCCTGGATGTTATAGGCACAATGTGTAGTAACAATTTCATATATTTCGATTAATTTATGTTAACAAGATTAATGATAGTAATTAAGGTTATACCAGTTGCGTATATCATTATACCACATACCACTTTTCCGTCATAACATTTGGGACATTTGAGGCCACCTCTGCAGTACAGTATTACAGTTTCCTATTTTGACAACAATATTATAAATATACTGTAGTATTATTCAAAACCCAACTTTCATGCAAAGAGGTTATAATTTTTAGTGACACAAAAGTATTCTAATTGTTTAACATATATGCCAGTGTTGCAAGATAATGAGGTACCTAAAATTACACCTCTTAACGCCCCTCAATACTGGCCTTAAGCTGCTTCTCTGATGTAAAGATGAAGATCTGTATGACGGGTGAATAAGATAGGAATGCATATCTGCAGAAAGCTCCTCTGTCAAAACACAGTTCAATATAAGAACAAAGAGGTCCTAAAGAATCGTCTTTTTTTGTGCCCATACACAATATATACTGTAATACACACACACACACACAAACACACACATACACATATATATGGACGCTATCCTGGAGAATATAAATGTTTAATCAACAGTTGTGCAAGAGATACTGTATGTATTTGATATTATAAAGACTTTGATATTATAAAGATTTTCCTTTGTGGTTGAGCTGAAGTCAAGTTCACTGCAGACTAAACTCTCCTGTGTGAAAAAAATGAGTTCCTTTCAACACGCCAATCCATCATGTCAAACCACCACCAGGACACATGTTGGAAGTGTGTGTGTGTGTGTGTGAGAGAGTGCCAGAGAGAGGTGGAGAGAGAGGGATTTGCAGAGAAAGAGTCAGACAGAGG
>NC_045167.1:17427218-17429718 GCF_900700415.2 Clupea harengus | reverse complement strand
GTTCTCCTGCCCCCTCTGCCATATTTCCTGAGCCCCTCCCGGCAGGGGCTTTGAAAGAGGCCAAAACAAAACATCCCTCCTTCAGGTCCAGGGCCCTCTGCGCGCCCCTAACAGGAAATTAAGTGTGAAGGTCAAGGTGAAGTTCACAGCAGGGAAGCCTTGCTTTCACCACCTCCGTCACCATCGCATTTACATTTAGCACCAGCCTTTAGCCATGCGGGGTTCAAAAACACACACAGAATGTTTCTGTGAACAGTACATTTGGCCAACATAGGTGGTACATTTTACATACAGAAGCGTCTTTGAGAACTGTGAAAAGCGCTATATAAACGTGATGTATTATTTATTATTATTACTATTATTATATAAATGATATTACACATACTGTCTCTTCAGGATGTAGTGTAGAGCATGTAGTATACAATAGATATGGTCTGTGTTTTATCTTTCAAGCGTCACAAAAAGGAGACTTTGAATGAGTAGTGATCTTATAAAAGGATGAAATAATAAATACCTCCATCTTCTGCTTTCTCTCCTCCTCGCTCTCATCACAAACAGACAGTGTACTGTGTGCATATGCGAGTATTTAGGGTATTTATTTTTCTTACAAGTGTTAAACAAAGACACTTTGATTTATGCATCATGACATCACAAACAGGATGCGCCCCCATCTTTCTGACCCTCTGTTCCCTCCCTTACCACAAAAAAGCTACACATTGTGTGTATATGTGTAATTAGAGTAAGTTCTATCTCACAAGTGTTAAATAAGGCAACCTTATGAATAAGGACCTCATAAATAGGATGACCTCATGAATACCCCCCCTCCCCCGTCCCATCCCCCTCTCTTTCTCTTCCTCTCTGACGGCAGATAGGCAACATATTGTGTGTGAAACTCCATTTATCTCTCCGTATGGGGTCATCATCTCCTCTGACCCCTGGGACTAGGGCTCCTGAGGAGCGCTACAGTTCGCCTGCCTCGGATGGAAGCACTTGGGGTGGGGGGGTGGGTGGTCTGCAACAACTAGCCTCTTTGGCCACAAGGGCCACATTGTTTCAACATTGAAGTGCGGTATTTTCATTCACTGGAGTACATGATTAATAAATAGACTATGTTCTGAATGATGAACAGCTTTTTCTCCCAGCACCCCCATCGGTGTGTGGGTGTGTGTTTGTGTGTGTGTGTGTGTGTGTGAGAGAGAGAGAGAGAGAGAGAGAGAGAGAAAGAGTAAGATTGTGTGTCTGAATATTTGTAGTGATGTAATGTTACTGCCATGAGGACAATCCTCTCACAGTTGGGACAGTAATTAGACATGCACAAAGAGCATTTGATCTTTTCAATCTTACAAGGATGTGGGCTGCCTCTTCCCCCCCCACACACATCCATACACATCCACATACAAAGTACACACACACACACACAGAGACACACACACACACACACACATACACATCCACATACAAAGTACACACACATACAGAGACACACACACACACACACACACATACACATCCACATACAAAGTACACACACACACACACAGAGACATACACAAACACATCACACAAAGAACACAACAACCATGAATTATGGCACCAGTGTGTTGAACTGAGTTCAATATGGAATCCAAGGGTGAATATATAAAAGGGCCTCTGAGAAGCCTAGTCTGGGACGCCAAGCTTCAGTCTTCTCCAGTCTGGGGGGGGGGGGGGGAAAGGGGAGAGCGAAGAAACGGAAGAGCGGGATTCTATTTGAAGATTACGGGAATAGTACCCTGGCTTGTTCACTGGATTAGGGTGACAGTTGCATAACTACAAATACACACACACACACACACACACACACACACGCACACACTTGTGGAGGCATGATCTCACTGCCTGCCAGGACCAGTGACAGTGTTGCAAAAATAGTATCCCTGTGTGCATATGCAGCACAAATGCATGTAGACTGAGCTCTGTGTGATCCCCTGTGCCACAGTTCCTGCTTGTAGAAGGCCCATTACAAATCATAAGTAAGCCATTTTAACAACAAAAAAAAGACATTTTACAGTTAGCAGATGTTCCCAAGACACACGATATTCCTGGCACCAACTGATGCAAGACAAGATAGTTAAATGGTAGATGGTCATCTTTACCAATTATTCACTCCAGTTTAAATCCAGACTGATTCGATCAGGATGTCCATTGATGCACAGTTTAACTGGATGTACTGCTGTCTGGCCCACTGCAATACAAGGGTGTGTAGCGTCCAGCAGGCACACAAACACACACACACACACACACACACACACACACACACACACACACACACACACACACAGAGACATTGATGCGCAGTTTAACTGGGTGTACTTCTGTCTGGCCCACTGCAACACAAAGGTGTGTAGCGTCCAGCGGGCGTTGTGATGATGTTCTGCCAATTCTTAGGATGGCTTCCTTTGTGTGCAGATTCACACTTTCAGAGGGATTTATAAAGGTTCAATTCTCAGGGTAGTCTTAT